>NW_016185347.1:0-4939 GCF_001687245.7 Rhagoletis zephyria | reverse complement strand
GAAGAAAATTTTTACTATGGCGTCGATATCTACTTCCGTTACTAAATATCCACAGAAGTAAGTGGAGTAAGGGAGTTACACTCAATGACTTGATACTAAAAGTTACAGCAGTTATGATGTTTATCCCCGACCTAAATATATATTTATGTATATATTAAGGGTTAGTTAATGGTCTTGCCTATTAGTTAAAGAACTACAATATAAGGGTTTGGATGCCGCAATACCAATATGTATATGTAGAGGGTTAGTTAATGGACTTAAAACATGTGATTCACAAGGGAAACGAGTTTTACTACCGCATATAAATTAATAGTCCAGCGAATTAACACTTCCGTTTGTATTTAAACGTCGCCTATTCAAAATTATTGTAGCGTTCGCAATAAAGATAATAATTTGTATACGTATTGAGTTTAGGATGATCTTGGCAAAATACCAAAGTTAAAGTTAATTACCAAAAGCATTGCATGTGGANCCGCAATACCAATATGTATATGTAGAGGGTTAGTTAATGGACTTAAAACATGTGATTCACAAGGGAAACGAGTTTTACTACCGCATATAAATTAATAGTCCAGCGAATTAACACTTCCGTTTGTATTTAAACGTCGCCTATTCAAAATTATTGTAGCGTTCGCAATAAAGATAATAATTTGTATACGTATTGAGTTTAGGATGATCTTGGCAAAATACCAAAGTTAAAGTTAATTACCAAAAGCATTGCATGTGGATTTTAGAATAAAGAAATATCCAGATTTTTAGACCACGAGCACCCCGATTTTCGGGGCTTATTACTAGGAGATGCTCGGCCAAACACTAACATATGTGTAAGCGCCAATCTATTATTATTATTATTATTATTATTACTTCTTCTTCTTTTTTGGAACTGTAACCGCCTTAGCGATCTTGGCCGAGTTCAGCAAAGCACGCCAGTGGTTTCTCATCTGTTCCAACTGACGCGAAATTATTATTATTACTAGTATTTATTAAATGTAAAAATCAGTACAAAATTAGTACAAACTCAGAAATTTAGTAGATTTTGCGTACTGATTTCGGGTTCTTAAAAGTCAGTGCAATAAAAAAACTCAGCACATGTACTGATTAAATCAGCGCATCAGGCCACCCTAAGTAGCAATAATAAAAAAGGGAGAAAGAAAAAGAGAATAGATGTCATAAAGAGCGATAATGTCATAAGTTTAATATCAAAATAATTTTAACCGTCATAAATGACAGCCTGATTAATTATGAGTGTGAATCGATATTTCCGAAGTGTGCTATTTATAAATCCCTTCAATTCTGATGTAAAATATGATGCCAAAAGACTGCAGATCTGCCATTTAGATGACCGGCAGATGTCTCGTAGGATTCCCAGAGAGTTTTGCTTTACATAGAAATTTGTGCTCTTTTATTTTCATTTTGACTCACTTCAGTGTTGGCTCCTTTAATTCAAGTTGGCATTCGGTTTTTGGAATTTAAATAAGTTCTCAGCAAAAAAGTTTGTTTAAAAAAATACATATGTGTACATAGTGTTCGAAAATATCAATTTTCCCTTACCTTAAACCTTTGGGAGTGTGGCAAAAATGATGTTTTGTAATTTAGGCAGAATTGAATATGCGCTATCTGGGAAGACGATATCTACATGTAATATTTATTCTGTTTGTTGGCACTAACACTACGACATAAAGAACTAATCGAAACGCATCTTAAGTGTCTTAACAGTGAAACAATTTCTTATTTTCTAAGTTTGCGAATAAAACTTCACACTTAAAATTAAGACATTTATAACAAACATTTTATGAAGAAAATCCCTTCTTCGTTTAAAATAAAAATAAGCGAAATCGGCCCAATTTCATACAACCCTTCCTATCATGAAAATTTTCTCCACGACAAGGCTAGTAGCCATTTCTAACAGATTTTGGGTCGCTTAGTCAAAAATGGAAACATATATACATATTTGAACGAAAACAAGGCACATAGCAAAATCGGCTAAAAACGGCTAATTTTTTTCTGCAAAACGGCTAACAAATCGTCTGCCGGCTAAATCGAAATTTCTCCGGCTGTTTGCTATCGCAACCGGCTAAATCTAGCCGGAAAACGGTTAAAATGGCAACACTGCTCGTGATAGAAGTGAAACTTCTTAATGAATGAGATGAATACAGTTGCTTATTGTATTTAATGTTGGTACCAAGTTGCTACGTTTTTATCATTTTTCACATTTAATATTTTTTTATAATTTTTACATATATATATTTTTTTTTGATATGAACGATTTGATCATCCTTTGTCGCTTTATTCTGGACTCGAAAAATTACATGGTCCAATTAAATTGAATTCAGTATTAAATATTTAAATAAGTCATTCAGATTTAGATAGCATTTTTAGAAATTTATTTAAAAAAGATAAAACATTTTCTCCCAAATTCATAAAAAATAAAGAAGAATTTAACTGCTTTATAAATAGAAAATTTTTTATGAGAATGTCACTTTATTGAGCTTTTTAAATCTATTTTATTTTTTAATGAATAGGGCCGTTAGATTTTTGTTTGGGTTTTTGTTGATTTTTAATTTGCTCTCCCAAACTAATTCATATCAAATAAAACACCTCTTTAAGGCAAATATTTCGAGTGACGAAAGCTGAACTAGAAACCAAAATTTATGATATCAATTTCGTGACGAAAATTAAAAGCATCTTTTTAACTGCCCTGGAAACTGACGCAAAATCGTTTTATTTATTCGAAACGTTGCAAAGTTCTGTCTACTCTTGGAAACACAAAATAAAAAAAGTCAAAACATTAGCAACGATTCGCCTGAATACAACTTTTTGCGTCAGTTTCCAGGGCAGTTAAAAAAAAGCGTATAATTTTCGTCTCGAAATTGATATCATAAATTTTGTGTTTCTAGTTCAGCTTTGGTCACCCGAAATATTTACCTCAAAGAGGTGTATTATTTGATACTTACATTTCTGCCCATGACTGTATGCCTATGTGAAAGCTGCTTTGCAGGAGCAACAGCATTCAGTTTCAAGAGAATAATCGACGAGACAAGTGGTGAATTGTCAGCGCATAGTCGTCTGTGGTGAAGTGCTGGTAGGAAAGAAAAAAATTTATTCCAAATTCACGGATTGAAGTTTTTGAGAAGCAAAATTTACCCGTTAGTAGATTTTAAAATTAAAAGTTGGTAAAAATTTCAAAATAAAACTGCGATTGGTATTAAATTATGATTTAATAAGGCAGTGCCGTGTAGTTTCATTTTGAAATAGAATGCAAAACTTCCCAGGCAGCAGCAGAAGTTTATTTTTAGCGTGAAATTTTGTTCGAGATTATAAAAACGTATACGTATAAGTTCGAATACGTGCGGTTGTCTACATAGATGCTTAATTTAACTATACGAAACGAACGCGTTGGTCAGAGAATTATTCCCATGTATATGTACATACTTGCATACATACATACATATGTACTTTTATACGTATGTACATAAAGTGTCTCAAACAGTTTCACGTGTTTTTTAACGCACAACATTTTTTAAGAAAATTTAACCAAACCATATAAACCAAATAATCAAACTGTTTACAAAATTTAGGAAAATTCAACAAACGTAAAGCTCGAAATTTCGATGAAAATTCGTAGAATTTTTGGCTAAGGATTGGACAATATTTCTATAGAAAACAACGAAAAAATTGACTTTAAAAACATTGGGAATATTTATAAAAAAAAAAATCAATACGTCAACATATGTTTGAGTCACTGCATGTAAGGGAGGTCTGTAAATGTGTAAGCGCCGAAAAAATCACATGTATTGGTTGTAACGATAACTTTGAATCGCTTTTTAATACAGATATTTCTATGTTAAAAATACTCAAAATAACCGGTTTATTGAGGTACTTAAAAAAACGAGTATTAATTTGTTTATAAAAAGCAGAAATAAAATATATACATTATAAACAAAGAGTGCAGTGTTTATATAAAAGGAGATCCTTGCAATACAAGAGAATTACCAAATTTGAATTTTTTGTTAAATATACCAAAATATTTAAGCTCAGAATAAGGATCCTCGCTAGAAGGACGGTGTTTGAAAATACATAAATACCTCTTTATGTATGTATGTACATATGTACATATGTATCGCCAAAAACTAAGTTTTCATAAAAGGGAAATGATCAAAATAATGCAATGCCAAAGAACATAGTGGCCCGTAGCTATAGTCAAAATAAAGTCGACTCTAAGGTTAAAAGCAGCTCTTTGGAATATCTTCAATGGAATATCTGTCAAAAAAAAAACTTGCTTTTAACTTTAGAGTCGACTTTATTTTGACTATAACTACGGCCCATTTTCAACACACACACCACCGAAAACTGTGTGTTGAACAAAATTATTTTGGTATAAACATATTAACATAGTATATAATGGATGAATCCAATCTTAACGAAAAGTTATAATTTTTTTATGGTACAGGAATAAAAACGGAATAACCGCGATATTATCTTTAATGCTAGTGAATACCATATTGCGACAAAAAAAGTTTTTAAACTAAATAACCAAAAAAGTGTTTTTAATTGTATTTTTGTGCTTTGTTTTTCCTTGGGGTACAAAGGTTCAAGTGATAATTTCAAATAACATCCATAGTCCAGTGAGTAAGTTTGACAAGAAAGGTTTTGAAAATATTTGTGTAAAAATAAAAATAAATATTTTGATTAGCTTGTGAAATGGGTGTTTAAAAAATACTCATTAACTAATAAAACTCGTTTTGTTCTTACAACAAAACATGATATTGCAAATAAAAATTCGCGGTAGATCCAATAAAATTATAACTGTAAAAAATATTAGCATATCCATATTGGCCGATATCGAAATTATATCTCCAAAGATCGATTTTTAAGGAAAGTTTCTAAACCATTAGAATTCTTAAGGTTTGTATTGGAAACACATATAAACTGATCACAT
>NW_016185345.1:0-4939 GCF_001687245.7 Rhagoletis zephyria | reverse complement strand
ATAGGAATAGGAATAGGAATAGGAATAGGAATAGAAATAGGAATAGGAACAGGAACAGGAATACGAATACGAATACGAATAGGAATAGGAATAGGAATAGGAATAAGAATAGGAATAGAAACAGGAAAAGGAAGAGGAATAAAAATATGATTACAAATAGGACTAGGAAGGGGAATAGTAATGGGAAGAGCAATAGCAAGGGGAAAAAGAATAGGAAGATGAATGCGGTGATGAAGGTGAAATTGTAAATGAATTTGGAGATGAAAATAAGGTCTACGATCAAAGTTAGAATAAAGGATGAGGTAAGGATTAAAACAAACACAAAGGTAACAGGTAATCATGGAGATAGAGGCGCAGATAAATATTTAGGCAAACGAAAAGATAAGGATGGAGATATGCAGGTAAAGATGAAAATAAAGAGTCAAAAGTAAAGATAAATGCCCCTATTCAGCAAAAAATGTGCGTCCAACAACACACGGAAAGCTCGACGTCGAAAATCTGCCATCATAGCAAATGGACAATGCATTCGCCACTCGAACCTCACACCTACTCTCAGAAAGTACTATTCAACAAACCGACGTTTGCCACTCATTACGTACCGCAGCCGAAGGAATAGTCAATTGTCTGCGAGCCCGAATGAACAACTGTGGAATGTCACGAAGCTGCAGAGGAAAAAGAAGCCGCCCACAAGGCCACGTTCCGAATGGTAGAAACGCGCGCTATGTTGGCCACTATATGGAACTGAAGAGAGAAGCAAGACGTGTTTTCCGCAATAAGGAGGGAGAAGCCGAAGTACGTGAATTCAAAAAGCTTAAAGGGCTGGACAACAGGAAAAATCCCCGAACATTCTATGAGAGAGTTAGGTGACTACGGAAGGTTTCAAGATCAGAACGAACTCCTCTACGAAAATAAATCTCGTTCTTTTGACCGATGTCTATTACGTACATAAGTTATGGAGGGACACCTTTTACATCCTACTGAATGGCAGCAGCACTGAAAGTAGTGGAGAAGATGGACCGTAGCGTCTAGTCGATGACGATGGAGTCGATGTCCCACCGCATTACTATGACGAGGTACAAATAGCGATTACGTGGCTGAAAAACAACAAAGCTGCTGAAGCTGGCAGAATGCCAGCCGCGCATATTCCCTACGTGCCCTACGACGACAAAAGAAGCAACCCCACTATACGGGTCAACAATCGCGGAATCTGTCTTATAGATATAGGTATTAGAGTCTTTTCAAGTGTGTTCTGTGAAGGACTGACCACCAACGAACTTATTGGACCTTATCGGTGTGGCTTTATACCTGGCAAATCCACCATAGGTGAGGTATTCCCAATTGGCCATATCTTGAAAAAAACTCGCGAGAAATTTTTGGGCAATCACCATCTTATTTGTCGAATGCAAAGTCGCCTTCGACAGCACAAAAAGTAGTTGTCTTTATGCCGCGAGTTTCCACTTTTCCAATGGTAAAATATTTCGAAAATCGTCTCAACTTATGCAACGTTAACATATCCATACAATATCATAAATATTATAAATTTACTTGAATGTCAATTCGAATTGCAACTGAACTAAATTACCAGAAAATGGCTAATAAACCGACTATTAATTGCCAAATGACCAACAGAGTAGTCTGAACTTTGGATTACCCTTAGCGCACACAGCAATTTGGCAAGTGCCACAAGTGCATAGTGCAAATTCCTAGCATCGTAGCTGGATGTGTGTGAATTTCCTCCGAATGGAATGCAACTGATTAGAGGGGGCACGTTATACATACATACATATGTATATATATATGTGCAAGATAGCAAGCGAGTGTGGCATTTTGGGAAATATGGACGAGTGTGTGCGAATATCAGCATTGGTTGGTGGGTTCGAAGAATTTCTGCAGAGCCACGGCATTTGTGCACTCGAAACTTCAAACCAGCAAGAATGAAACAAGGAAACATTTTCCAAATATGTAAGAAACTGTTGTTGTAAAATGGTAGTATTTTGACTAAATTTAAAAATGTAAATGCACATCCAGTAGATTGGTTGGAAATATGTAGATCAGAATTGGGGCAATTAATTGATAGGCATATGGGCAAATCTCCGGAACCGTGTGCTTTTGTGTAATTTGTTTTTCGTAATTTTTTTTTTGGAAACTGGGCGTGACATAAGTGGGCGTGTCAAATATTTGTATCTCGAAAAGCACTTCACCAATCTGTATCGAATTTAATATACACATTGCGCCTGACCTTCTGTCTTGAAAATTTTTGAAATCGGACAAAAACCACTCCCTCTTGAAGTATCGCCAGCCTTGAGTTTTCAAAAATTATCATTTTTTACTTATAACTCTTTAAGCATTTGAGAATCATAAATGAATCACACAAAAAGTTAATGTTTCCTCAATGGATTTCCAACAATTTGATGTATTATTTACGTTTTTTTAGCGTTTAACCATACCATACATATATATACATATACATAATTGCAAATGAAATACAATTCCTGAACAGCCCTATTAACAAATCACAAATAAACTTCCGCTGTCAAAGATCTGCATCACCCTTGTATCAATCCATGTATGTATGTTGATTGGTATGTAACTATGTCATTTTCGATGAGTTTAATAAATTAATTTTACTCATCTCTATATTAAGCTAATTTAAACTAAATATTTGCACATTAGTTAATTTTTTAGACACTTGAAAGCTGTTGCTTTTTCCACGCTCTACAATGCACACATGAAATTTCCACACACTTTCACATGCTTTTGTAGACACCCTGTAGTGAAAAGCTGAACCGCTATGCACAAATTCCAGCTCATGAACTATTATTTAAGGATTAAAGTCATATCAGTTCTTCACAGTGAAATGCCAAGCCAGCCAGTAAAAATACTAGTTTGTTAACTAGTATGTGCTAAAGCGATCGACGATTTCGAACTACGTATGCTATCAGCGACATCTGTGTTTGAATTGCCAAAGTCATAACTAAAATACGGTTATTTGCTTTCCGCACAAATGTCGGCTGTGGCGTCGGGTGAAGACTACCGATTTTGGTTCTCAGATCTCAGTTTTGCGCCCGCTTGGAGACGATTAAAGTAAAGTAAGTTTAATTATTTCAATTTAAACATAAAATAAAAATTTCAAATTTAATTTCGTATGGAAAAAAACTAAATACTCAAATACCAAAAAAATATTAAATGAAATATTTTTTTTTTACAATACAATTTAAATACAATAAACAAGAATAAAAAATAAAAATAATAATCGACGACTGAGATTTGAACTCAGACCTCACGAATGGTGCATCAGAGCTTTGCCACTGTTGCAGCGCCGCGAGCAAAATGGCATACTTATGCTTTTACCGGGGGATGAATTGATAGTCTATTACGTCAACTGGTATGATGCTACTATTATTTCTACTGGTAGGGTGCTGATGCAGGAGCGAACAAATGACATCTCCTATGACTCCGTCATGTTAAAAATACCAGTCGCTAACGTAAATTAGTTGTGCTGAAATTCCAACCGGTAGCATTCTAGTTCAAAACTCGTAGCTTTCCCTGCAGGGTACTTATGAGCGTAAAATTAAATCCACTAAAGTGATTATCATTGCTCATTGTCGCTATAAATGATAATCGGATTTCATGTGGCGGTTAACCTTAAATTATTTTAATGCATTTTAAGCCTTTTATTTCGCGCAAAACATATACAATTTGTGGTGATGCGTTGTAATTAACAAAAAAATTTTATTTAAATAATTGTAAGCTGATACGGAAATAGTTGGCTTAAGATCAAGAGAATATATTTAGTGCGCAAAAATGTAAATGAGCCAGGAAAGGCCTACATTTCTCCAATTCAGCCAAAGGAAGGTGGACATAAGTGCTGATTCAAAATTACATAGGACGGATGTTGCCAAAAGTATCTGCCGTAGTGCCAAGTTGATGAAAACTAGGGCTTATGATTTGACCCGGGTAGCGGGTGATGCCTTACCCGGGTAGTATAGTAATTACAGGCAGGCCCAATCTGCTAGCATGCTTCCCATTAAGCAGTGATCAGTTGCCGTAGTAGAGGACGTTCTAATCAAATAAGTGCGTCGGATCTTTTCTTATCTCAGCTGGGCTCGATTTGTTAAGTTGTCCCACACGTGTGTTCTTCCGACCATCTTTTATTTACCTGCACTACGAAGCATGTTTTAAGCCTTGTTTTGCAGCTAACTCGTCTGGACTTTACTACATTCCATCGCAATTTTTGACGATTTTTCACAGCAACCAGTGACAAAGAAGCTATTTGGCTATCGATGGATATCGTTACTGAAGGCAGATTAAGTGAAGGTTCAATAAGTCAAAGAGGCTGTACTCTTTAAGGGCCGCGAGCGCAGTGACTCTGCAATCGCTTCTAGAAGGACGTAATTAAGGCTCCCTCTACATCTCAGATTTTCCTTTGAATAGGCATGGTAGCAGTCAGATAGCTCCCTATGATCTATCTTTTGACGAATAAATGTGTCCCGAAGGACGAAAGGCTGATCGGTCGAAAATCGTTAGGCTTCACATGAGAAGCACTGGCTCCTTTCGGTATGAAAACGAGCTTCGCCAATGCCAATACCTCTGTTCTGTACCCTAAGATAAGGCATGCCTTATTGATTACTGTTAGATTAGGACAAAATATGTCAGATACTTTTTGAAGCTCCGCTGGGAAGATACCAAATAATCCCTGCCGTGTTGACCGAGACGATGGAAATGAACTCAAATGTCTTGAGCATAAAATCTGCTCTTCATCGATTGAAATTCGCCAAAAAATTACTTTGTGTAAAGTACTGAGCAAGCAAATGCTAGTTCATTAAACATAAAAACCATTTCAAATTGAAATCTTCTTTGTCCTTCAACTACTCACTCGCGCTTGTAGTTTGCAAATCTTACTAATATTATAAATGTGAAAGTTTGTATGTTTGGATGT
>NW_016185342.1:4070-4940 GCF_001687245.7 Rhagoletis zephyria | reverse complement strand
AAAAAAAAAAAAAAAAAAAAAAAAAAACAAAGTAAATGAACAATATGCTTAATGTTAGGCTTGTACTTATGATCAAAGATTTCACATGTGTCGATTGTTAGTCGTTTTGGCTATTTAGAAGACAATGCGCATTTGAAGGTCACTAATCTTAAATTACAGACTTCAGTATTCGGCTGCATTTCGATGCGATATCCTTGAAACAATAATCATACTTATAGTTGGCGAGTGTCTAAATAAAACTTCCAGTACACTTTTTTGGCTGACAATTATTTTCCAGATGAGTTTTTTTTTTAATACTCAAACTTTGCTAGTCATCCATATTTATTTTCCTGTAAAATAATGTACATATGGTGGACATATCCACCTTTTAATTAGACACGCCCCAATAGGACCAATGGAATGATAATTTAACATATTATGGTAGAGGTAAACTAAATTCTTCTTAATACCCAAATGAAAGTTTTATTTCGACGGCAAGTCTATCCTACTCGCAAAAATTGTATGTATATAGTATGTATGGGAACGTACCTATTATACTAAGTTACCCGTTCTGGGGGGAGCGGGGGATCTTCAAAATACCACCCTTGGTCACAGTGGGGGCGGGGCTTCCGTTTTTATTACGTAGTATAAGGAAATCTAGCGTTTTTTCGATGTTTGGGTATTGGAATATACTACGCGTGGTCACCTAGGGGGGAAGGGGATCAAAAATTGGAAAAAGTGGGTTGTTGTTGTTGTTGTTGTAGCGGCTACAACAACCCCGCCCAGGACGGTTGGTATCTCAGTCGTTGTCGTCAAGTTCCACTAACGGCAGCCCTAGGAAGCGTGCAGCTTCTGTAGGGTTGGTCCACAGGGACAAGGCCGTTAGGGTTG
>NW_016185342.1:0-1519 GCF_001687245.7 Rhagoletis zephyria | reverse complement strand
CCCTTCTTGGGTAGGCCTCTTAGAATGGCTTTACTTAAGAAGGCCTACCTAAATTATATTCTGGGTGTCTACTCCTCAAGTGTACTACCACTTACAGGCCCGGCAGTTTGACGACTAAAACATGTAGTCATGATGCGATAGTTATAGGCAGCTTTTGATGGGTTTGTGCATGCTATTTATTCTTCGGGTCTTTGAAGGGACTACATACGATTCATTTTTTCTTTCTACGATTATGTAGAAGTTTACACGCATACGCCTGCTTCTATTTACATTTCAGGAAACAAGGTTCGTTATACAAGGTTGGCATGTAGTCGAGTGCAATTTTCCGCACCCAAAACAAGCAATGTTTTCTATAAGGATATTTGTTTTGCCTATTTTACTTTAACGACCACATTGTCGCAATTTTTGCCTAACCCCGATATTGAATCTTTTCATTATCCTGACACTAAATATGATCCGTGATGCATTTTTTAGGTTTCCAGTAAAATAGCTTTCAATGTTTTTCTTATTTTCCATATTCTGACTGGTTTTGTCTTCATTAAACTATTCGAGATGAGAACTGCGCAATCTACCCTGCCCACTTTTTGTGTATATATTTAAGAGTACAAATCTATGTACGTATGTAGATATATATAAATGTATGTATATAAATTTAACTCTACATATAGTACTTACATTTAAAAAAACACAAGATTATAACGTAGCAAACCTGAGGACGAAAATGCAAATATTATTTAAAGTATATTTTAATAATATACTAAATAAACTTCATTTCATTTCGTGATTTACACAGAATACATAAACAAGTGCAATCGCAGCCGCTGAGGAAAAATAGAGTAGAGAAAAATCAAACGAAAACGAGACAAGAAAAACGAAAGAAATCTCCGATGTCGTTTTTAATCTTGATCACTAATGCGATTTTCTGGTTATTAAATTTCACCAAACTCATTGAAAGTGTTATCGTATATCAATTCATGTTGATCTCACAGATCTTTCAATGACTTTCCTAAATAAAATAACTATTTACCAAATATTACGATAAAAATTAATCCACACGACACTGGCTCAAGCAAATCGTTAACAAGCATTGCCAGCAGTGTTATTTGTCAAAAATAGAATCCACAACTTTGAGTGATGCCACACTAATTTTAGCACTAAAGTTCTAGGCATTGGTAATACTGCGCTACGCAGCGCTTTACGTTAATACTGTAGGTGAGCTGCTGCGCCAACACCATCATATGAATAGCGCTAGCGCCATTAACACCAAGGAACACACACAATTCGCCTTAATTCTTTGAAAAATTACATGCACTTTGTTTTTGCTTTTGCTTTTGTGTGGTGAGAACGCCAGTAACTTATGTATCTTGGCAAATTTAAAGCTTTTTTAAGGAATGATGAGAATATCGTGGCATTTACTACATTCCTAGCAGCTAAATTTGGTTGGCGGTACAAGCGTTGCTCAGCGAAAAGAAATAAAGAGCGAAATACACCACACAAGCGGTTTGACAAACCAAGCGAA
>NW_016185341.1:0-4940 GCF_001687245.7 Rhagoletis zephyria | reverse complement strand
AGCGGATGTACTACTGATAAGTGCTCTAGTGATTGAATGAATGTGTGTGTGGGCAGTCAGTCAATTGAGTTAAAAAGTGCCAATTGCTGGCAATTAACGTCACCAGTTTCCTGCTGGCTGGCTGGATGAAATGGGAAAATGAGTTTGATTTGGGGTTTTTGAGAATCAGTCAGAATGCAAGGCTTGATTTGATTGTGGCGCAATTTCCTCTTTATGAAAAAAGCCGGCTTGATTTTAAATTTTGAAGAACTGATTTGGAGCCCATTTATTGGGTATTGATTAGTCATTTAGTTAGCAGTAAAAAAGTTACTATTGGCTTAGTTTTTGGAAACTGTAAAATGGGATTCTCAAACTAATTTTTTAGTTTTCAAAGGAATTTTTAAGTGTCCCGCTCAAAATGCATCAAAAGACAGCGGCCGCTCACAAACACTGTTACCTGGCCATGCCTGTTTTGGGCCAAAACTTTTGGCAGCCACGCTGCTAGCAAATCGCAGTCGGCGACAGCGTGCTCTTTGTGTCTGTTCTATTTTCCTCGTGTTTCTGGAACTGCTGTAACGGATTCATTCCCTTTTTTCTCGGTATCCCGTTCCTATTCTGAGCCACAAGATGGCGATTCCGTTTCGGTGGATCGGATAATAACATTTGCTAACGCTACTTTTCCTTCTCAACAGAGATCTCCTCAATCGCATTCTTTAAGATGGCATTATTTCTGCCTGTCTGCTTTGGGCTCTATTTCTCTCTGATTCTCAGACCAATGTCCCTCAAGGATCGATTACATTTTTTTCGATGGCAGAAATCTGATGGCCAGCATCATCATCAGCGACCACAAAGTGGAAATGCGCTCGCACCAAAAACATTTTTGCTGAGGTAAGCAAAAGCATGCTCTAAGCAATTTTTCCTTTACACATGTACTTCAATTGATTGTGTGTCATTTTGTGTGTGTGTATGTGGCCACTGGTCTATGATTTCTGAAGAGTCACAGATTCTGAAAAAGAGAGCACACAGATTGTGCATTTTAGATTGCTCAGTTTTTTGTTCTGCTGTTTGCTTTTACTATTCAAGAACCTAAAAGACCCTTTCTCCGTGTTGTTGCTTCTTCTGTATTTCCTTCTCGGCCACTTCCAATTTGATAGAAATCACCGATTTCGAAACAACAACTGCTAATCTGCAGTCGCACACACACACATTTCCCTTTTCTTCTTCTTCATGTGAAGGACTTTAGTGGTGGTGGCAGCACGCTAATTTGACTGCTGCTACATGACTCTTAAATGTCAGCATTGCTGCTGCTGCTGCTATTTCACTTTATAATCCAATTTGCCTTGCTTCTATTCTTTGATTGTTCTTTGATTTGCCTACCCTACCACGACCACCACTACCATTGATTAGGACAGCAGCAGCAGCAATTGTAATAGCGCTTCACCGACACACACACACATGCACTGATTTCTCCTAGCCCCAGCAGTGTGACATAGCAGCAAACTCTATTCCATTTCTGCTGTGCACTAATTTCCTCGTACTCAGCAATTTTATAGCAGCAACAGCAGCAGATGATGATGCCATGTGGCAGCAGCAGTAGTAGCAATCTGCTTCTACGGCATCGATTTCTCCCTTTCTTCCCTTCCCTTCTCAATTTGACTGCCACAATCGAATTACAAGGAGAAAAATAGAGAAGAAGAAAGGCTTTCAGACTCTTTCTTGTGCTTNCGAATTACAAGGAGAAAAATAGAGAAGAAGAAAGGCTTTCAGACTCTTTCTTGCGCTCTCTAAAAGACGCTCGCTTGCTCGCGTTGCAATCGACTGAAAGATATGCTTGTACAGCATCAGCAGCAGCAGTCTACATAATAATTGGTCTTGTACGACTAGGCCCTCTTTTATTCTCCTCTATTATATTCTTTGTCATTCTAGGCTCTTGCGTTCAGTAGTTAATGTTCAAAGTATGAAAAGTGGCTCTATTAGAGAGCGAGAGAGCAATTGTGTGTGTGATGGCAGAATGCTGAATGACAATTCTGAAACACAGACAGTCACACACACTCTCACACACTCATACATTCACTTGTCACAGATGTCGAGCAGATCTCTTTTCTGTGTACGTCGGCGGAAATTCTCGCTCTCTCTCTCTCTCTCCCTCGCCAATCAAATGTGGCCGGCGAAACTGTTTTGCGGTTCGGGGAGATTAAAAGACACACAAACGCTGCTTTGGGCAGTGCAGGAAAAATGAAGTGTTGGAGGGATTAGAAGAGTGAAGGACGACAGCAGCAGCAGGACCGCGATGCTCATTTGGGCAGCGCGGTTTTTTCATGCGGCAAAGAACGGACGCTCTTTTCCTTCTTTACTCTTGGGGCAGCATTTGCCTCCAGAATTGATCCTTTTGGTCACCTAGCAGCAGCAGCAGCAGCAGTGGCCGTGTTCCATTGTGGTTTAGAATAATTGAAAACTAGCAGCGTTTTTTACCAGCGCTTGGTTCTGTTTTCTGTCTATGCTTTGTGCGAGAACATTCTCTATCTCACTGGTCCTCTCATTGTGCTCCATTGGCGTTGGACACTTTTATAACCAGTAGGACTACAGCTACCCCTTTCCTGTTCACTCTTTCACTCTCTCTCTCTCTTTTCTGATCATCCCATTGTGTGTCTGTCTGTGGTGGTGTAGTTGAGTGTGAGTTACGCTGGTAACGACCTCAATTGGACACTTTCTCTCTGTCTCTGTCTCACTGATGAGTGGGCTCTCCCATTCTCTCCCATTATTTTGCTTTAGTTTCAATTGGGCGCATTGAGATTTCCTCTTCCAATGCTGCTGCTGCTGGTATCGAGTTTCATTTTTCTCTTGAATTCTCGCTGCCTCCGTTTCCCAGCATGTGTCTAATTGAAAATTTAATAAAAATAATTGTTGTCCATTACCGGTTTCCGGGGATTCGGAGCTGGTGCTGCTGTTGGAAACTGCTTCACTGGAGCACTAACCAGCACNGACACTTTCTCTCTGTCTCTGTCTCACTGATGAGTGGGCTCTCCCATTCTCTCCCATTATTTTGCTTTAGTTTCAATTGGGCGCATTGAGATTTCCTCTTCCAATGCTGCTGCTGCTGGTATCGAGTTTCATTTTTCTCTTGAATTCTCGCTGCCTCCGTTTCCCAGCATGTGTCTAATTGAAAATTTAATAAAAATAATTGTTGTCCATTACCGGTTTCCGGGGATTCGGAGCTGGTGCTGCTGTTGGAAACTGCTTCACTGGAGCACTAACCAGCACCAGCAGCAGCAGACACATTGGCGAGAGTTAATAACTGAAAAATGATTTTCCGGTTCTCTAAATTCTCCTTCTTTCTTTTGGTTAGTGTTGCTGTTGCTGCTGCTGCCCGTTACCAACCGCAAAATGTGATTGTCAAGTGCGTCAGAAAGAGTGGCACTGGAAAAGAGTGTACTGGTGGTGGTGGTGGTGCTCGATCACCACCAGAACTACTTCTGTTCAGTAGCAGTAGCAATCGATCTTTTTATTATCTTCTCTCCTTTTTTGCAGTGTTGTTCCCTCTCACCATTTAATTGCTTCATTCGGCTGAGTGTCTGTGTGTGGCCAGCAGCTAGCCCAGGGTTTTTCTCTCTGTCTATTGATGAGGGCGTGTGCAGTCTCCCAAATCACTCTACGGCTGACCATTGTAGTGTGGTGAAGTCGTTAGAGTGTAAAGGAGGAAAAGTGTCTTTCACTATTCCACTCCAAAGCTTTTATTGGAAGTACTGCACTGAGCAACTGCGCTTTCTAGCTTTCTAATAGTGGTTGAAGAGAGGTAAACCTAGGTTGATTTTCCGATTGTCCAATGCAAACGATGAAAACAACAAAATGAAGATAATATATTGTTGATGAATGCGGTGATTTCTTGTTTTTTGGTTTTTTGTAGCTATTTCTATGCTCTGTTGTGAATTAATTATTGGCACTGTTTTTACTGTTATTTGAACAAATCACAATTCTCTCCCACCACCGCAACCGTAATTGTGTGTGTCATAATTGCTATTAGATTTTGTGCGTTTCTCTAGTCTTGCTCTTTTACTCCCCGTTTAACCCGTTTGCCTTTTCACTTTAGCAGCGTCTCTCTGTGGCGGATGAAAATGGATGACGAGCTGCAGCAGCCAATCAAGGAGCAACGGCTGAACACACTTCACTCAAGGTAATGTGCTTTTCCTTTTCTTCTGGTTTGCATTTTTGCTCGTTTTGCCTTCCTGCTAGTGATGTGTTTGCAGGCCAAAGTAGTCTTGGCCTCACGATGTGTGATTGTGTGTGTGTGTAGCTTTAGGTCATCTGCTGCTGCTGCCGCCGCCGCCGCCTGTGTGCATTGTCTCTGCCTAATTGATTGTGGTGATTGTGTGCCTGTGTGTAATTGTATTCCCCATTCTCAAACTGGCGCATCCTGAATCCTCGATCCGGGATGAAATAGGGGATGCGGCGGCTGCTGCGGCCCTTGTGGCATCTCCACTCTTCACTTTCATCCCTCTCAGCTCAGCTCTCTCAGCAGGGCGCTCGCCAATTATGCAAATGACAGCGCCAACTCAATTTGACTGCTCACACTTTCCCTTCTCCCTTTCTCTCACACTCTGGCACTCACTAATTTAGTCTTAATGAATTTACATTTGCATATAACACACTCATCTCTGCNTCACTCTCTGGCACTCACTAATTTAGTCTTAATGAATTTACATTTGCATATAACACACTCATCTCTGCAATGACGGCAGCTAATAGAATCGCCCCATTACGTGGTTAGTGATTTGTGTGTCTGTGAACAGTGCAAAGATGGTACTCAGTTTCTCTCTTTCTTTTCCTATCTGCGGATTGATGCGCTCACTGGTGATGGTGAACTGAGAGAGTTCCAGAGCACCACTTTCTCGCGAAGTTATTTGTTTTTTGCCTATGTGTGTGTGTGTGTGCATTGATCTGATTTGCTGCTGCTGATTTGATTG
>NW_016185340.1:1658-4941 GCF_001687245.7 Rhagoletis zephyria | reverse complement strand
GGTCGGCTGGTCGATTAATTTTCCGGTGGAGTCGGTGGTGGTGGTGGTGAATTGTCTCTGCTCTCCAATTGAGCTGTGCAGACTCGTGGCTTTTCTTTCAAGAGCAAGTGCTCAAGTGTGGGTGTGGCTGGTGGTGAGGGTGAGGGTGGCAGTGTGTGAAGTGAAGTGTTTCACAGTTTTCGACAGCTCAATCGACGAGGCTGAATAGAATTGGCTGCTGCTGCTGCCATTCCGTCCTCGTTCATTTCCCTGCCTGGTGCTAATTTGCAGTGACAAGTGTGAGTGCTGCTGCTGCTCTTTGGTCCGTTTGATCAAGTTCTCCTCTTCTCTTTTGGATTCTCTCTCGTTTTGGTTGCCCTGGTGAAGACTGCCTAGCACTGCCTGCCTGGCTGCACTTGTCCATCAGATCTTAGGTCAAAC
Organism: Rhagoletis zephyria; assembly: GCF_001687245.7. NCBI lineage: Eukaryota > Metazoa > Arthropoda > Insecta > Diptera > Tephritidae > Rhagoletis > Rhagoletis zephyria. The sequence goes on along the minus strand of NW_016185340.1, from coordinate 4,521 downwards.
AAACTGTCTGTCTGTGTCTGTCTGTCTGCCTGGTTGTCAACTCGATCGATGTCTGCCACATTGAGCCTGTCAGGCGATGCTCCTTCTCCTGCTGCTGCTGATGCTGTCAACGAGGCTGCTAAGGCTGCGACGCATTTTATTTCCCGTTTGCCCGTTTTCTTTCCTTCTCATTCTTCCTAATGAGTCAAGTGAACTTGAAAGGCACACAGAGCACAGTGTGTCTGAGTGGTAGTAGCCAGTCGACGTAGTAGTAGTAATAATATTCTGGCCTCTTCTTCTTTCCCCTCTCGTTTTTAGGGTGCAGCAAATCTTATTACCAGCAAATAATATTCTTTCAGTGNGTGTCTGTCTGTCTGCCTGGTTGTCAACTCGATCGATGTCTGCCACATTGAGCCTGTCAGGCGATGCTCCTTCTCCTGCTGCTGCTGATGCTGTCAACGAGGCTGCTAAGGCTGCGACGCATTTTATTTCCCGTTTGCCCGTTTTCTTTCCTTCTCATTCTTCCTAATGAGTCAAGTGAACTTGAAAGGCACACAGAGCACAGTGTGTCTGAGTGGTAGTAGCCAGTCGACGTAGTAGTAGTAATAATATTCTGGCCTCTTCTTCTTTCCCCTCTCGTTTTTAGGGTGCAGCAAATCTTATTACCAGCAAATAATATTCTTTCAGTGCAGTGCCACATAATCCATGCTTCGTTTCACACTCGCGCACTGCCTGCTTGCTTTGCTGCGAACTGAGAAAGTTTCCGTTCGCTTACGCTTAAATTGAATTTACGTAATTTTGGACTTGCTCTGCTGTTTTAGCAGCAGCAGCAGCAGCAACAGCAGTGCCTTTCCTTCTTCTTCTGACCACCAGTAAATGTTCACTCAGTGAGTGCACTCTCAATCAGATTGCCATTTTTATTCTTCTCTTTTTTTCTTCATTTCATTTGCTGTCCATACATTTTTCTGCTGGTGCTGGGCGAAGTTCATAAAATCTCAGCTTGTCCAGACGCAGCAGACATTGACCAGCCAGTGTGTCCTTCGTCCTGGTCTTCTCCTGGTGAACTTGGTGAACCGTGACGCTGACCGTTAATGATGGCTCCATAAAAATAGAAAGAGAGAGGAGACACAATCATCGTCGTCATCATCATCATCAAGAGGAGGGCACCTTCAGGCAGACGTCCATCGGCTCAATTGGAAGCTCCCGAAAAAAAGGGAGAAAAAGAACTCGTGGCAGGGCCTCACACGAGCAGTGTTTAGTGTGTGTGCTCAGCCCTCAATTTACTGCTTTATACGGTCTCACTTCTATTTGCTTTGGTCTTCTGTCCGACTAGCTGCCTGACTGTGTTTGACCACCGGGGACCATTGTCCTTCCCTTCCCTTCTCTTTCCGACCCTCTTTTCGGTCGATCGATTTGCCCACTGCTGTTGCCCACATCAGGCTCTTGAGGACTTCATTGCTGCTGCTGTTGCTGCTGCTGCCTTCAGACAGACAAATTAAACAGCGTTTTACACTGCCAAAAGACACACTGGCTGGGTGACTGTCTGCAGTGACGGACATGTTAGCTAACCACCATTGCTACCAGACAATGGGTGAGCAATTAGGAGAGGCTGCTGCTGTTGCTGCTGCTGTTTCTGGCCAACGATTGTCAACGACTGTTAGAGCTTTGGCTGCTGCTGATGCTGGCAATGTCAATAGTGCCCACACAGCTGCTAAAGCCCATGTTCGGGAGGCTAGCGGTTCTAATTTAATTTGCACGGATTTTTGAGCAGTGGATTAGATGATGGTGGTAGTGGTAGCGGTCAGTGAAGAGAATTCAGCATCTGTTTCGGTCTTGCGAAGAATGAGGTTAGAATGAGGGAAAAGGAGAATGAAAAGTACAAATTACTAACAAAGCAAGAATGTTGCTGTCTCAGAAGCAGTGAGATTAATGAATTGTCGACAGGGTTTTTTGGCGGACCGGGGACCAAAGTTGATGCAAGGAATTTCACCCAGACTATGACCTCGGGTGGTGGCGGCGGCGGCGGCGGTAGTTTTAAGCCTCGTCTGGTTTGCCCCTCTAGAACCATATGGGGACCAAAGTAGATGTCTAAATGTTGTGCAACACTCACACACACACACACACACACACTGTCTGCTGTTTGACAACTGCATCTACTGCTGATCATGATCGGTAAATGTTGTTGACTGAATGAAAAAGAGGGGCCCGAGCTGCTGCCGCCTCTGTCCTTTCAGTTGGCGTAGTTCACTGACGGCAAAGAATTTATGTAAATATTTGGGCTCAGAAGCAGAAGCAGAAGGGACTGATGCTGCTGCTACTGCTGCACCAATTGAGCCCATCACCCTCTCTTTTTCCCCTCTCTCTCTTTTCTGGTATGCTTTAGCATGTGTGTTCGCCATCCGCCTCGATGATNCTCTCTCTCTCTCTCTCTCTCTCTCTCTCTCTCTCTCTCTTTTCTGGTATGTTTTAGCATGTGTGTTCGCCATCCGCGTCGATGATATTTTTCTCTTTCTCTCGATGTCTCGGGTTTGCACTGGGTGACATTTTAATTTGTGTGAGCGAGTGTTCCAGCCCTCCGAGTACGTGTTGTTCGTTTGCTGAGCACAATAGAGTGCAAGTGCAACTGTGCAACTGTGCAACTGTGCAACTGTGTGTGTGCATGTGCCACTAATTGCTGCTGCTGCTGTAGTAAAGTTGGTGTGTTCATGTACTGTTTTTCGGGGCAGAATGACTGAGTTATTATTAGTGCTCAAAGAATGAAGAGATGAATAGAATAGCAGAATTGTTTTTTACTGATAGAAAGAGTAGAAAAATTGACTGCGTTTGGCTGATTCACCCTTGAGTGAATCAGTTTTTGAGAGAGAGAGAGAGAGAGAGAGAGAGA
>NW_016185340.1:587-1589 GCF_001687245.7 Rhagoletis zephyria | reverse complement strand
AGAGAGAGAGAGAGAGAGAGAGAGAGAGAGAGAGAGAGAGAGAGAAACTGAGAAAAGTGAAGAAAGAATTTTTGCTTGGCAACCTACCCTTTACTGCTAAAACGCGGCTATTTTTTGCGGCTTTTCAAATGTTCTACCTTGTGCAGCTCATCACCAGGTGGCGGTTTTAAAAACGACTCACAATTTTTGAGTCCACAGAGTCTGTGGATCACAGACTGATTTTGAGTTGTCCTCAGACAGTTTGTTTTTGTTTTGGCAAAACGTTTTTGTTTGCTAGTCGACGACTTGCGCGGTACTAAAACATCGCCTCAAAAATTTCCCAGGCAAGAAGATGAACAAGAAGATGAAGATGATGATCGACATCAAGGAGGACTCTCTTCGAAGTCTTATCGAGCAGGTTCCACTTGAGAAGCGGCTTCTGAATTTGCGCCAGGTGTGCACTCAGTGGACGAAGACGGTGGAGGACATCTGTGCGACAGAAAAGGAGCTCATTCTTCAGATTGGAAGTGGAAATCAGTGGCAGATTGTGAGAAATGGTGATTATAACAATCTGATTAAATCTGTTAACCCTTTCTACTCATTGACTACTGCCCAACTGTCCGAGGAGTTGACCGCCTTTCTGAGCACCACCTTTCCTCGCCTTCAAACTTTGGAGGTCATTGTCGATGACCCAACTGAGGATGTCAATTTTCTCCTCTACCTTCCGCGACTCATCTCAGCCTACCTCAACACGCTCACTACTCTGCGGCTCGTTTGGAATGTGAAAAACGTTACTTTTCAGGCCATTTTTCCGCAGCTGATATCGAGCATCAGTTCACTGCAAAAACTGCAGGAATTTTCATTCTTTGACTTTGCTAAGTGCTTGGAAGTTCCTCCTTTTGATTTGCCTTTTCTTCTGCGCACTTCCCTTGACAAACTGAGTTTTGCATCAACAAAATCTTCAAGTGATCTTGCCCTTCACTGGGTGCCCAGTTTGCTAGAGCGAACCAAGCCAAACCTGAT
>NW_016185340.1:0-547 GCF_001687245.7 Rhagoletis zephyria | reverse complement strand
TTTTATCATACAAGCCTAGAGGAACCGCATGTTTTGCCCTCAATTCCGGCTAAAGCTGCTGCCCATTTTTACGATGTTTTGACATTTATAAATAATGCCTCTGAATTGGAGCACTTTACCAGTGCCTTCACCAACCTGACAACTTTTTTGGTGGTATTGAGTCCCTTACTGTCAGTGGAGAGTCTGTTCACCCAGCTGGCCAAACTGCCACAACTCATTCGCCTCCAAGTGACCGCTGTGCCAAATGATGTCGGTTACAACTCCACTAACCTCCCAGTTCTGCCTGCTGTTCAGCATCTGGTCTTTCAACTTCATCTGGACGAACCATTTCAGCATGCTCAGTTTGATCAACTGCGCCTTCCGGAGGTTTTTCCAAGTGTGAACAAATTTTATTTTTTCTTTCATACTGACCGTTGCCTCAACTGTAACTGGCAAGTTAAGGTGTCCGAAGACGGTAGCCCTCCCCAAGTGGAAGGCACTGATGATCAAGTGAACGAGTGCATGATGCTGATGGCCGCTACTTTTGCTAAAACAACGCCAACAGTGA
>NW_016185339.1:0-4941 GCF_001687245.7 Rhagoletis zephyria | reverse complement strand
TTCGTTAGCTCCGTGAGGTAAGGTCAAATATTCCAGTAATATGGAGAAAGCTGTTAACTTAACAGCTCCCGCTTGCCTCAGCGGCCAGAGATGATATGCATGCAAGAATAGTATTTGAGAATCAGGATTGAAAAGTACAGAAAAGCAGCATTGAGTACCTAAGACCTGAAAAGGCGCCCCAGTTAAGTGCACTGCATTGGTACACCGACGGCTCGAAAAGTCCAGGCAAGCATAAACGGTTTCGCGTTGGCTTTGGTATAATTGCAGGCCCTATTGATTGTCCGCACCTCCTCATGCGAATTCGTTTTAATGTTCCCTCACGTATTTGTCGTTGTAAAGAATTGTTTTTTTGTAGGTGTTGCTAAAATTGTTAATGGGATGTATGCTCCTTTAAAGAGGACTCTATACCAATTTAATGCCTATTCTTCTACTTTAGAGCTCGTTTTTTCTTATTCTAAGTTTACTTTTAAGAATTTACTCATGAGGCACTTGTCATAAGGGTTTTCCTTATTGTGTGTTATGTGGTAAACAGAATTACCGAGGATAGCGGGTAACGGTTTAACGGGAAGCCGCTGTCAAAATTAGAGCACATTGAATGCCATGAAACGGCACAGCCATCTTTTACGCAATTTTGTTTACCCGATCGAATTTTTCGACTGTAATGGATCAGCTTTTCGCCACCCGTAAGCCCCTTACCCGTTATCAGTTGCATTTCTGTTTACCACATTACTTATTTTACTTACTCCGACAAAAGCCCAGCGGACGATCCCAATCCGTGCCGTTGCAATAAGCATAGCGATTACCAGCCAAATCAAAGCCCTCTGAGCAATAAAGACCGATATGATACTGATCAATATATTGAATTCTGCCATGCTCAGGATTCTCCGAGGGAATGGTGCAACCGGGCTCTGAAAGCAAAAAAATATCGAATTATTTGAACTGCTTAACTATAAATTTAAACATTTGAGAATATTCCAGAAATTTAAGTGGGCTTTCACAAAATGAACACTTGTGTGCTTCAGTGAACTGCTATTGGAAATTCAAGGCACGCGTTATGTACTTTAGCGCTCTCGTCTTTTGACTCAGCTATAACCATTATTAGATCAAGTCTAGAAATCTGAATGTGTCCGCTGAGTAGGTACACAGTTCTCACTTTAGCGCTCGCTTTGCACTCACTCGCACATATCGGTCGATTGCCATTCCATTTGCCCCGATTGCACTGCGTCCGCCTATCGCCGATCAATTTGAAGCCATAATTGCAATAGTGTTGTAACAACATATTACGCCGTTTTGAAGCTGAGAAACCATTTTTCAGCGGTTCAGGATCTTCACATGGCACTCGTGATCGCATCGTATATAAACCATCTGCCTTGTGGATCCAATGGAAGAGAAGACACAATAGAATGAGCAGATGAAAATGCTTCAGGTATCTGCTCAGTAACGGTACAGACATTGCGCTGATTTATTTTATAGTTTTTACTTTTTTTTTAATTTAAAGTTCCGAAAAAATTTTAAATACTTTGGATTGAGTAGAAGTAATTAAATTTAGCTGTTTCCTCTCAGCATTCGCAATGACCACTGATAGGCGGGGTAGTATTTCCAGATTTATGCTGACGGTTAGGCGAGAGATTTAATGTACTTACGTATAGATGTATGTACATAAGTACACACATACATATGTATTTATATACACTTCGATTCATTCGAGTTGTTCGCTTTTACTGTTTGTAACTGATAAGCATAGCGGCGCTAAGGCGCAAAGGCGTAAACGCTTGTATTTAGTGAGTGTAGCAGAAAGAAATTAAGTCATACAAAGGCAACGGGAATACATAATACAAATACCCGATAAATTGTTTGAAAAAACCAATGATTTTTTATCGTTGCTCTCGCCCGCATACACACCAATATATATATGTACATACATATACTAGGCGACAAATAAAAGTGTACACCTACCTTGCTGTAATATAATATTCACAATTATTTTAATGAAAATTTGTTTGCATTTATTATTTATGAAAATATGGTTCACTCTATAGTATAAACCGTATGAGTCAGACTTTATATAAAACTGATAAAAATTCAAAAAAATGTCGTCAAAATTTTAAACTTCTTATTCATAAATTCTAGAAAATTTTCGAGTGTGCAGTTTTGTATCCCATTCAATTTAAGGCTAACAAAGTGAAAGCTTCAACCGGCAAAAAAAAATCTCTAATGTGTGCAATTTTTTTGAGACTTTTTTTCGTTTTTTTTTTTATGTAATAAGTGCAATTTACATAAAACACTAGCGTAATTTTTTTTCCCGATTTCATAAGCAATTCTTGCCCATATGGAAAGTATGCGAAAATCCGCCACCAAAAAAATTTTTTTTAGGCGGTTGAAACTTGCATTTCCTTAGACTTAACTTGAATGGGCTACAAAATTGCATACTCGAAAATTTTCTACAAATTCTAAAACAAAAATAATTTTTGTGGGCTTTATGTAAAATGTAAAATTTTGATTCATATGGTTTATATTATGGAATGGACTATATTTTCATAAATAATTAATGCAAAAAAGATTCCATGTAAATATTATATTAGAACAAGGTGCGTGCTTTCATTTGCCGCCTAGTGTATGTAGAAATATAGATATTTTAGGGTGGTTCTAAAACACAAAGCAAAATAAGCTGTTTGAAATTTCCTTGCTGCCACCCCCAGAATTATAAAAAATAAGGAGATCGGAGTTTTATACTAAGGCCCCTTTTTTCGACCGCCTATTAAAACGTATTTTCTTGCTAAACAAATCGACTGCTTTATCGACTGTGAACGACAAATTTGACGGGCAGTGAAAGCACCCGTTAACTTTAACAGGCAATCTAGAAAACTCCTGACATTCGAGAGAAAAAAAAATACGTATCTCCTTATTTTCGATATTATTCTCTTCATGGGGGTAGCTGGAAAAAGAAATTTGGACCACCCAAATGTATATACATATACATATATTTAAATATGCCCTGTCGGAAGAATCAGATACTTCAGAATACCGAGAATACTAGAAGAACTAATTACGCCCGACTTTAATACTGACTTCAAAAATTTAGGAGTACCGTTAGTATCTTCAGCATCCAAAGATCTGAACTAAACCAAATTAAAAGGTATGGGACCACTCTTGAGGAACAACCTTTCCTCTAAAAAAAGATTTATCAAAAACGGTTAACCTAGTGCAAGGAAATACTCTGATGAATTGATAACCTACCCCTCTTTCTAAGACGGTTAGAAAATGGCGAATTTCTTTTACACCTACATATTTTAGAATGGGTAAAATGGTCCGGAAGGCGTGGATCAAAACGCAAGGTTGCTAGGTATCTAGGAATATGTGCGAAGCGTATGAGATAAAACTCAAGAAGTTTCTGCTATCCCTCAAGAGGGAGGCTGCTAGGCTACTGGTGTTCATACGGGTATGCCTGCTGGCATCCCACGCCCTTAAACTGGCTCTGTTCAATTATAATATCTGTAGGAGGTGCAGTGGAGGAGACAGAGGAGCCTACCCTATGTGAGTGTCTTTTCCTTAGCAGACTGCGAATCAGTCTCCTGGAGCAGGCTTTCTGCCTAACGCGAAAACCGCTGACAACTTAGGATATTTTAAGGTTTGCCAGTTTACCATTGCTCCTGACGCTCAGTGTTTTGCTGTATAATAGGGTCGTAGCTTATCTGGCAATGCTGTGGACCTTAATGGTCCAATGGCGAAGCAACACAGTGGCTAGTCAACTTACTTAACCTAACCTGACGTGATTCTGTATACCAGAATATACGGCTACAAGGCTTCAAGTTAAACGCAGACTAGATTAGAGGCTCACCCTACAGCAGTACCAGAGCACGAACATAAGACCCAATGTGGCAAAATAAGTACCTCTTTGATAAAGTTCGAAAAATTTTAAAACTAAAACAGCATTCGTTTGAGTAGTCTCATGCGAAGACAAACTGTAATAACAACTGGTCTTTCTACGTCTTGTCGTAGAGTCTGTGAGAGTCGCCACTTTTAGACTATTTTGTGAGCTCTAAACCTTAGCGCTCTTGGCTGCTTTCCCACCGCAATATATCACTTCAATTATTCCTATTCAATTTCATAAAAAATTTTCACAGAGTTGCAATGCAAACCACACGTTCCATGCTAAATGCGTGCAATCCCGGAGGCATTATCACGAATCTCACAACGGCAAAAACACGCTTTGCCGATATTTCACCACTTTCACTAATCATGAGCAAATATTTACCCAGCGCGTCATGGTAGCATAGTATTGAAAACAAAAAAACTGTGCATTGCAAGTATGTATATGCATTAGACCGTACCACCTTACAAGCAAACAAAAAAAAGTTCGCCGTACACCCTTTAGTTTGAAGTATTTTTGCATTTTTCTGGGACACCTTCGTTCGGCAATACATTTTTTTTAAATAGTTCTAATATTACGATATTAGGGCGGTAGGAGCTGAGATCTAGTGGGTGACTACTAGAATGTGGTCTTTTAGGTGAATGAACTTTGGAATACAAAATTTTTATCCACGGGACAGAAGAGATGAGAAATAAAAAAAGGGTGACACCTACAAAAATAGTTTAGACCAGGAAGTGTACGGCTAACTTTTTTTCTGGCGCATTCTAATAATACATTATACATACATTAGGACAGAGTAATTTAATTTCGAAAAAAATGTTTAGCATTTTCGAATTCTACGTTCGATTGTAACCAAACATGGTGAACAATGTATAGTATAGTAAATTTCGACTAAAAAAGTTACAACATACATACATACGCGTACTGCTTTTTATTTTGAAAATTGGGAGGGTGAAACGTAATTTTTGGTATAAAGTTTGTTTACCATTTTTGCTTAGAATTAATCGTAGAATTTGAATTTTCTATACACTTTCTTCGAAAATTTTGCTCTGAACAAATTAATCCGCCCT
>NW_016185338.1:0-4941 GCF_001687245.7 Rhagoletis zephyria | reverse complement strand
AATACTCAAGTACTACCAGTAGAGTACTCTACTGGTAGTACTTGAGTATTTTCGAAGAAAACATACATTTGTGGTGTCTGAATAAAACTAAGGACAGGAATGTAGAGGAGCGATGAAGAGAGCGACGAGCAAAACGTACCCTGCAAAAAATTGTGCGACTAATCTCTAAAGAGAGTATTCCGAGATTACTCTCAATCGGGTACAATTGGGCATTAATTAGTCGCAACTAGTCTCATACGGGTACTAATGGAGGTCAATTAGTCTCGACTCATCCCTTATGGGTATAATTGGAAATCAATTAGTCCCCAACTCATCTCTAACGGGTACTATTAACGATTTAATGATATGTACGCTCTTAGTCAATGAAATTTCATGTGCGGCGTTGGCACACAGAGAGAGTATTCGCCTAACAAAACGGAGCACCCCGGTTCGAATCTCAGCTGGCGGAAATTTTTATTTTTATTTTTTAAAAGTGACTAGTCGCTTTTTATACCCTTTCGGGTATAAAGGTGAACAATTAGTCTCTTCATAGGACATGCTCGAACAAAAGCGAACAGTTCATTCCATATAAAGAGATCAAAAGTGGTATTAGTCGCATGCTCCTTTGCGATTGCTCCCGGAGTAATCCCGGATTAGTCGCATTTTTTGCAGGGTACTTTCAACTAAAATACTGATATACATACCTAAGTACATATGTATGTATGTGCATAGATACGTATGTGCATAGATATCTACATATGTGCATAGATACATATGTATGTGCATAGATACATATATAATAGTCTGTTCCAATAGCAGTCCGGTTTACAGGATTTAGTCAGAACTTACAGGAAGTCGTTCCTATTGACATAAAACCTGTAAGTGGGAACACATTTGAGAGAGTAACTGAGCAACTGTTCCTAGTCAGAAGTTACAGGATTTAGTCAGGAGTTTTTTTTCCTGTATGTTCATGAAAAGTGTCAAACGATCAGCTGATTTACATGTGCAAACAAAAACAGAATGCTGTGAAAGCAAAGAACCTTATATTTGTTAAACAATGGAAGTAAACAACGAAATATTTGAATATGTATAGATTTTAATAATTATTTAGTGATATTTCAGCCAAATCAGTGTAGTACCAATGACATGTAAACAAACCTGACGTTTTTACAGGAAATAGTGCTTTTTGCGTTCCTATGCACTTCTGCATCTGTTCACCTTTTACTCTCATTTGAGGGCGTAAAATTGTAGTTTGACAGTTCCACAGGTTTTAGTCCGAAGTTCAAAGGCACAGACTATAAGTGCCCGCATATATTTTTTCTCGTCACTTGCTCTGTCGCTTCACTGCAGCAAAACCAAGTTTGGGGAAAACCCTGACGATATGCGTACAATTGAAACCATGAGTTTGAAGATAGCGCAAATTGATGTGATAATTTCAATTTCATATTAAATATATTTATGAATACATGTACATATATACATATGTAAAAAAATGTAGTTTCGATTTAAAAAAATCGGATAAAGTTTTCCTTTCGCCATTCATACACCTCTAATNGGGATAAAGTTTTTCTTTGGCCATTCATACACCTCTAATTTTAGTAATTATTAAAAAAAAACTTAATGAAATTCAAAAACTATCTCTTGCATTTGGTTTTACTCAATACCGATTTGAGCTGTCGCACAGTGTTATCAAAAAACAAGTAAGAAAGTCTAAGTTCGGGTGGAGCCGAACATTAAATACCCGGCGCAAGTATTAGATATATGTTTTTTCACCTTTCCGAAACCTACCGCTAGATGGTAAGCCGGGGTGTATAAATTTTGAGTAAATAGCGTCCTTAAATTTCGAAATATTGCAGTTTCAAGCATTTCTGAAATTTACCGTTATAGGAAAAGTGGCCGTAATTTTAGTCCGATTTCAATAATTTTCAACGTTTTGCTTTTATGTGGCAAGCTCAATAACCGTACCGAGTTTGGTACAAATTGGTGGAACGGTTACCGCCCATTTTCCAAAATTTTATCATAAGCGTATTTCTTGGTAAAGAGTTGTTCCAAGCGTCAATCTTGAATAAATTAGCTTTAATATTTACTGATTTATCGAAGACTTCGTATTTCTATAAATTACCCTGTGGAGTGTGGGCGTGGTTATTGTCCGATTTTAAAAATTTTCGGCCATTTGGTATGCTGTACCAAGGCCAACAACTGTGCCAAGTTTGGAAGAAATTGGTGCAGCGGTTACCAAGATATACACATGTAACCATAAGTGGGCGTGGCTACGCCCATTTTCCAAAAATTTATAATATTCTTATTTTTCGTCTAAAAATTATTGCAATAATCAATTTTGAGTGAATAATCTTCAGTAGTTAATAAAATATCGCAGTTTTCGTATTTCCGAAAATTACCGTTATATGGGATGTGGGCACAAGTGCGCTCGGGTATAAAAAAGCTATCAATGGGTAGGTTCAGAAGGCGCAGCAGTTGAGCGCAACCGTTGCTAAAAAAAAAATCAGTGATAGTTATGCGTCTTCTGAACGACTTCATACATTAGCTGTCAATTTCAACTCTCAAAGGTACACACCAACATGTTGTCTCAAATGATCAGAAAAATATTACGATCATCTAACACGCAGCTATTCAGTTGATCAGAAGTACGCAACAACGCGTTCAGAAGGTGCAATCGCACCAGTTACTGAGCTATTGCGCCTTCTGAACGTGCCCAATGAAAATTCGTTTCTCTTGAAATCAAGTTATATGGCTGGGTATGTATGTACATTNTGGTTCGATTTCCATGAAATTTTGTATACAAATAGCTTTCGGTAACCATCATGTTTTAGGCTAAAAAAATTTTCATTTTTCCGGGTAGGTGGACCAGGGACCGGTCTATTCGAAAAAATCGAATTATAGTCCGATTTGCTTAAAATTTAGTACGTAAGTAGCTTTTTAGCATATATTAGCATATATGACCCATTTTTTCCGGGAAGTGGTCCAGGGACCGATCTATTCGAAAAAATCGTATTTACGGTCCGATTTGCTTAAAATTCAGTACGTAGGTAGTTTTTTAGCATGTAATAGGATATATGATCCATTTTTCCGAGAAGTGGACCAGGGACTGATCTATTCGAAAAAAATCGTATTTACGGCCCGATATGCTTAAAATTCGGTACGTAGGTAGCTTTTTAGCATATATTAGCATATATGATCCATTTTGTCCGAGAAGTGGACCAGGGACCGATCTGTTCGAAGAAATTGTATTTATGGTCCGATTTGCTTAAAATTCGGTACGTAGGTAGCTTTTTGCCTGGATAAGCTTATAGATTCCTGTTTTCCAATTTTCATGCAATTTCGAATATAAATAGCTTTAAGTAACGACCATATCAAGGGGCGAATTCGTCACTAGGCAAGATTTTTTTTGCGCCAATCTGAAACAACGGATACTGTCAAAATATAATTATAATATATAATATATCTCAACTAATATATATTTAGAAAGCCGTTTGTTAGTTTTCGCAAGGCTCGAGAGCGGCTGAACCGATTTTTTTGAAACTGCCACCTGCCGCACGTGTCCCAAGGATGGTTTTAGGCCGAAAAAAATCTATATGTAAAGGGGGCGTGGCACTTCCCATACAAACCGAATTTTTCATACTGCCTATTTTGGAAGTGTTCATGGTAGAGTTCTGGAACTTGGTATGGAGATATACGAAATCAATCGCATACTCATGAAGAAAGAGGCCAACTCTTGGAAAGGGGGGCGTGGCACCTCCATATAAATCGAATTTTTATACTGCATATCTCTGAAAGTATTCATGGTACAGTACTGGAACTTCGTATGGAGATATGTATATGTTGAAATCAAGCCCATACTCTTGGAGAAAATTTGGGCTATTTGAAAAGGGGTGGGAGGCCTACAAACGTACTGACCTTTAGCTATCTTTGAATGAATTTTTTTATTCTTCTGTAGGTGTGTTTGTGAGTGATCTCCTCCTAAATGGTTGTACGGATTTTAACGAAACTTTTTGTGTATTTGAGTGGGTCTCTGGATGGTTTAGTTTCACAATTTAATCCGACAGTTGGCGCTGTAGTTGATTTATTACTAAAAATCTTATTTATGATCCGATTTGGCTAATGTTTTAAATATGTATGCAATACTATTGCAAAAACATGCTGCCAAGTGGTGCTGAAGTCGAGCTATTACTAAAAATTGCCAAGTGAGAAAAGGGGCCGTGAAGGTCAGATTAAATCGACCTGTTGCACCATTGAGTATATCGAACGCTCCTGCGTTGCAATTGGCCAAATGAATGTGATTTTCTAATATTATTATGTGTTCAAATTTTTAAGGTATTTTGTCTGAAATAAGTATATGTATATTGCATTTCTGTAGAACAATGATTCGCACCCATTTTGAAATTGCCACCTACTATACTGTAAAGCTTCTAGGACATTCACTATAGAACCGGGTCATTGTCGCCGCCAGGGAGTGAAGAGGAAAAAATTTATTTCGCTTTGCGAATAACCGTGCTATGAAATGCCGCACAACTGGAGAATTTCAAGAACGGATATAACACTTTCCTTAGGTTATTTAAAGCGGCAAATGACCACCAAACCTTAATCTTAGCAGACAAATGTGCCACTGAAAATCGTATGCGTGAATTGTTGGTGAAAATGTTGGACCAAAAAGTTTCAATAAAATATATAAAAATTTTGGGCGGGACGAAGTTCGCCGGGTCTGCTAGTATGTACATATTTCGAAACTTTTTTTATTTGTAAAGGCTCTCAAGAAAAACTAAAAATTCATATAAAATTACGCACAATAAATGGAAATAAATTTGCTTCTATAAAAAATTTCTTAAATCAGTATGCAGCTCTTAAGAAAAAAATGCGCGTACATCTCGTCGCTACCATGTCCAACTATCGAATGTGAAAATCGGCACTTTTCAAAATTTTGATTTGCCACTAATAATTTTATTT
>NW_016185337.1:0-4941 GCF_001687245.7 Rhagoletis zephyria | reverse complement strand
TTATAAATAAACTTCAACAAAAATTAATGCAAATAAAAAATGAAAAAAAGAAAAACGTGGAACGATCAATTTTTCTACGGCGGTTGCACTGTCTCACTCAAATGTTGTCTGACATGGCTAGTATGTATCAGCATGGGTAGGTATTAAGTATGTTGTCCATGCACACTTATTTTGAGATTATGATGTTCAAAATGAGCAAGAGGATATGCGTCTGATTGCATGGGTTTGCCCAGTGGGAGAATGGAGAATGCATTGTTTTTTCTACCACAAAAATATTAAACGACTACGGTTGAACGAAAAGATGCCGGTAATGTGTAGCTGAAGATTTGAAGCCGTATCATTTAGATAAGCGAATTGTTGCGTTGCTAGGCAATCGAAGGGAACTTGTACAGTTTTGAAGCCACAAGCAAAACAAAAAGTTTGAAAACACATTTAAATACATACATATATATGTGTGTATATATGTCTTTTCTCCACGTTGTCTCAGCAGTCGCAAACCTCCCCGCGACGCCGCCCACTACCACCAAAAGGCAGCACCCTCCTCAGCAGCACACACAATAGGCAATACCACTTACTCACACCCCACATCACAATCGGTCTCTCAAGGCACACAAAGGTGCTACAATTGAACTGTAACGGATTTCAGTGCTAGATCGAAGAGATAACCGTCTTCATCGGCCGTCATGGAATATTAATAGCTGCGATCCAAGAGACGAACCTGCCGGATGCGATGTGTACCGTCGAGATCGCGATCGAAATAATGGTGGGGGCTTAGCTTTTATCACGCACCACACCGTGCAGTATCGTCTTATCGAGCAGAAATCGACCACAGGGATACCATCCTAGAATATCAGGGTATTGCTATCCGGTAAGGCGATGTCGAGCTCGAAATATTTAACGTATATACGTATACAGGGGGTATGCCATCCTGAAATAGGCGAATACACTTGGCTGAGCAAATAGACGGTTCGATATTCTGTACAATGAACGACGACGCACCCACCAGGAGTATGGGCAGCTGCAGCAGCTCGCCTGATATAACAATTGTAAGCGCTGGTCTGATAAACAGCATAACGTGGCGATTTATGCTGACCTTGGACCTAGGACCATCTCGATTGATAAATCCGCCGCCTTTGCTTCCGCGGAACACCGGACCTATGTCGACTTGTCTACAGCTAATTGGAATGGCTTCGCGGAAGTTACTGAAGGCACCTGCACTGCCCTACCCATACCAACCGACGTTCGCGTAGGTGAGCGTAAGTTCCACAGGTTTGTCACTGCTGCTATAGCCCGATTCATCCCAGCAGGATGCATTTCGAACCGCGTCAGAATTTTCCCGCTGAAGATGCTGTCCTAGCCGATGGTATCAGGTATCCCAACACGGAGATTGGGCAACTTGTGAACTCACATAAGCGGAAGAAGTGGGAAGAGCATCTGAAGGCCTGAGGTCACTGTTCAACTGACGACAGACTTTTTTGGCGACCGCGCCTCGTCGGATCCGGAGCGATGCGCGAGCTATTTTAGCCGACAGTTTACACTGCATCCACCGGTACAAAGCCAATTTTCGAGTGACCAGAAGGCTGCACAAACTGCCAACATCTGGTACGCTTCTTGTTTTCACCAGCGGCGAAGTGAGCGTAGCCATCGGGAAGGCTAAAGCCGCCAAAGCCATAGGACCCGACGGAATTTGCATGCTGATGCTGAAAAATTTTGATCCTGAGCGAGTGGATTACTTAACCAAGATCCTCAACCTGTCTATGGGCTATCTCATCATTCCAGACATCTGGTAAATGGGGAGAGTGGTCCCACTGCTTAAAACGGCGAAACCGTCCAACAAAGGAGAGTCTTATCGTCCGATAACCCGCTTTTCCCCCGTAGCGAAGACACTAGAGGCCCTTCTACTGCCACACTACACAAACCACCTGATCCCAGCGAAGTATCAGCATGGGTTCCGTAAAGTGCACAGCACAACAACAGCAGTTAACGCCATAAACACCCAGATAAAGCGTGTTCTTAACCGAAATCGCCCCTACGAGGCGATTGGTTGTTCACCAGAAACTTTATTGATTGATTAAAAAACTTTTGTGAAATGTCTGTCGATAATGTTGGATGTCTCTTGGATTGCGAGTAATCAAGTATCTACTGTATATGAATTTGTATAAATTAAGTATCAGAGACGTCATCTGCCTGTTTCCACACAAGGTGTTGCCTTCGGCAAAACTCTACAGTATGCCAGACTACTAACTACCACCAGTTGATTTAGCATTATTGCGCAGCATTTCGGTTTTCAATTTGTAGCACAGCGACGGCAGCGCGTGCGCACTACATTCGAGTCAAAGCGCTGCAAACAACCAATAACGCAACACTTATTCAGCCGTGTAGTTACGACCACGCAAGTAGCAAAAGTGGAAAACTGAATGGAATACCGCGGCGAGCTGCGGTGACTAGCTGCACCACACACACCGTACTCCAGTGTCTTTAATTATGATGTATGATAATTGCAAGATAATTGAATGTTTTAAATAGAAATGAAATTAAATTACTCCATGAATTGGATAACCTACCTACGCTTAATTTATGCGAAAATTCAATTTTCTTACATTTCAATAAGTCTGCATATGTACACAGTATATGTATGTATCTATGTATATACTTAGTTGTTATATACATTTATATACATACATACACACATACATACTTATACATTATCTAAATGCGTTTGCTATATGATTTTGTCGCTTGTTTTCGAAACCTACTTCGTAGTGCAAAAATTATAATTATTTTAATAAAGTGTTGCAGACATTTGCCCAATGGTAATTAATGCAATAGTAAATTATATAAATGTGCAATAAAAATTTAATAAACACTAAAACTTGCAGACGCG
The DNA here is from genome assembly GCF_001687245.7 of Rhagoletis zephyria. Taxonomy (NCBI): domain Eukaryota; kingdom Metazoa; phylum Arthropoda; class Insecta; order Diptera; family Tephritidae; genus Rhagoletis; species Rhagoletis zephyria. Next base: position 2,057 of record NW_016185337.1, on the reverse strand, counting down.
CACGTGAAGACGTCGGTCGTCGCATTTTGAAGATCAAAGCAAATGTTCACAGTTATAAATCTTCCGCGTGATGACACAGGTGTTGGTAGACATAAATAGTTTTGAAATTTTGATGATTTAGGAAAGAACTCGATTTATGAATTTTAGGTACTCGCAAATTTTAAAACAAACATTTTGGTTTATTAAAAAAAATGTGATCGTGTTTATTTTTTTTTTTTTGAAAGACAGTAATATCGTATTTACGATCAATGCCTGGCAAAATATGGAATCATGCACATTTTATTAAAAGTATCTAATTTAGAACCTCTATTTTCATACAAAATCAATTGGTTCCTCATTCTTACGAGACCTACTAAACGATCTCAATTCCTATAATCTATGTACATTTGTAAAAGTTTAAAAATTCCTTTCTAATGTTTGAAAATAATTCATGACACAACTTGTTCTCTGAACTGATTGGGGATTATTGACGTTGGAAACGAAGCTTTTTTCCAGTACTCTGAGACAACCAAACATGTTTCTCCTAACTAGAGTATCCAGATTGAGCGATTTAGCACCAATTAGGCGATGTTTTTTTTTTTTTGGATCTGTGGGTGTAAAAGTTTAGCAAGTCGCTTTGGACGATTTTGTTTGATTTTTTTCAAACTCATTTTTTGTGCACTACCATGTTAATGCGCGTTAGTGATATTTCGCCCGACGAAATACGCGAAAAATGGGTTGTGGCAACAATTTGTATTGCTATCGATTTTATTGTAGCATATCGAAAATTTCGCCACCTAAAGGTCAAAAGGTGTCAAGTCCACTTTGTCAAAATCTAGTTTTTGTTGCAGAATAACAGCTAATGCGAGACTACATTGATTTTCCGTCTCTCCTGAACAAATTCAAAAAAATGAACTTGGCACCTTTTCACGTTTAGGCAACGATTTGGCAATATCAAATAATAGGTCTGTTCGATGAACAGCTGAAATTTGGCGTAAGACGAGGGCACTCTAGTACACTCAACGAACAGACCTGTTATGTTATCAGTGTTGAATAGTTAGCTCAATTTATAACAACAATATAGAAGTAAATCAGCTGATGATAGCTTCATTTTCGTTCAATTTTCACTTTTCGCTTGTGTGTATTCACTAGGGGCGGATGAAAAAAAAATGGGGCGAATTTGACAATGATTCAGATAATATAGATGATTTTGAAGAAACTTTTGAAATAGCTGATTCGCCTCTGTATTTTATGTTTAACGCCGAGCGCTTAAAAGAGGATTGATCAATTAATCAATTAAAAATGAGTTAATAATAAATTTATTAACAGCACAGGTAAAAAAATTAAAAATTAGGCGATTTTGGACGATTTTTTTCAGAAATTGCGGTTTTTTTTTAACAATCTGGATATCCTGCTCCCAAACTATGTATGACTAAGTATTTATGCATGTACATACATATCACGCTTCATATGGCTATATTTCCAAAGGTAGTGAAATTACCCTGTCAAATGTCAGTTCAATAGAATTACTATGTCATCAGACTATATGCAGTGCGCATTAAAATGTTCAAATCAAAAATTAAATGTGTTCAGTGAAATGTATGCACAAATGTACATATCGAGCCCTAACCGCCAAAATAACGTAAGCGACATATTTTTCAAAAATTTCTTTTTGATGCAGAAATGCATCTAGATGCTATAGGAATATTTCTGCATCAAAAAGAAAATTTTGAAAAAAATGTCGCTTACGTTATTTTGGCGGTTATGGCTCGATATGTATGTACATAAATGTACCGCCGTAAAAATNTTCCAACTGTGGTCACTGATCATAATCGGCGCTGATGGTGTTGAAAATGTCTTGCCGTTTTGGCTATAATAAAATAAATTTTATTGTTATATCTACATATATGATCCAAAAAAGGTTAATTTTAACTTGAGTATATTGCAGTCATCACTCGGAAATCATCGGAGAATTAAGATAAATAAATTAAAAGTTAAATTTAAAACGACAAAAAGCCGACGAGCAGTTTTTTAAAGCAAAGCAATTTTTATTTGTCTAATTTCCATGTCAGGCGAGT
>NW_016185336.1:0-4942 GCF_001687245.7 Rhagoletis zephyria | reverse complement strand
CGTTCACACCAGGCGATTGTTGCTTTCAACTAATAGTTGCCTGTAAAATCGCCCCATGTAAACATCGCATAAGGAAAACCCGAGTACCCAATGCTAATGAATTGCTCAATGAACACCGGCTTATTTACGCGCTTACATATTGAATATACTACTAAAAGCTGGCATACTTTTAGGATCACATTGTCGATTTATCCACTCGTGTTTTTTCTTCGCTTATGTTTGCAGCAAAAACTTGGATCAAGTACATTATTCAATATCAGNCCGTTCACACCAGGCGATTGTTGCTTTCAACTAATAGTTGCCTGTAAAATTGCCCCATGTAAACATCGTATAAGGAAATCCCGAGTACCCAATGCTAATTGAATTGCTCAATGAACACCGGCTTATTTACGCGCTTACATATTGAATGTACTACTAAAAGCTGGCATACTTTTAGGATCACATTGTCGATTTATCCACTCGTGTTTTTTCTTCGCTTATGTTTGCAGCAAAAACTTAGATCAAGTACATTATTCAATATCACAATTCTAAAATATACTTTATTTGCTAAAATCGTAAGACTTGATGAAATATCATTTACAAATCGGGCCTATTAGCTTTAAGTGAAGATAAGTTAATTGTCTAAGTATATAAGTGAAAAATGGCAAAAAATAAAAGTACTGTCTACCTTGGTTTCGAGGATGAGGAAGTCACTGGCAAACACNTGAATTGCTCAATGAACACCGGCTTATTTACGCGCTTACATATTGAATATACTACTAAAAGCTGGCATACTTTTAGGATCACATTGTCGATTTATCCACTCGTGTTTTTTCTTCGCTTATGTTTGCAGCAAAAACTTGGATCAAGTACATTATTCAATATCAGAATTCTAAAATATACTTTATTTGCTAAAATCGTAAGACTTGATGAAATATCATTTACAAATCGGGCCTATTAGTTTTAAGTGGAGATAAGTTAATTGTCTAAGTATATAAGTGAAAAATGGCAAAAAATAAAAGTACTGTCTACCTTGGTTTTGAGGATGAGGAAGTCACTGGCAAACACGGATCCATACTAAACAGTACGGTGAACAAAGTTGGTGGAACACCGGTATGTACGACACTGTTTAGATGATTGTGTAGTATTAAACCAAGCATAAAGGTCAAAGTGATTCACCTTTTGCCTTAAGTGTTTGCCCAACGTTGCCGTTTCCGCTCCATAGAGTCTGGGCTTTGCGACGTGATGCGCTGCGCTGACGCATCATTTACAAACTTAATTAAAATTGATTTTTTTTGTTGGTGACATATCTTTATCCGTATCTTGCAGGACTGGCCCTCTGGTGAGATAAAAGTGCCTTCGTGCCCGCTATGTGGTACAGCACGCCCGCTAATTGTGCAGCTATATGCACCATTGGAGTTATCGCAATTTCATCGAACCTTATATGTTTTTGGTTGCTTAAACCCGGCTTGTTCTCAAAGCTCCAAGAGTTGGCTATGCATACGTACACAGCATCTGGACACACCAAGTGAAGCAGAACTAATAAGCGCAGTGCCGCCACCACTAACAGCAGGTGGCGGTGGAGGAAAGAAAAAAAAGAATAAGCTAGCATCAAATGCAACGCAGCCTCAAAAAATTACTTGGTGCAGTGGTGCCGATGATTGGGGCGAAGCAGGGGAGGAGAGTATTGCAGCCTCCGATAATGGTGTGGAGCGCATGGATACAGGCGCTGATGAGTTACATCATCAAAACGAAGAGAACGGCAACGTAATTGGAAATAATGATAACTCACCCTTTTGTGGCGAGCACTTACCGCAGGTCGACTTAGGCAACAGTGATGTTGATGAAGATGATGATGACGAAAGCAATTCGATGGATAACGAACTAGTATATGGCTTTGGACAACTCGATATGCATTCACCGCAAAATGTAGTTGAAGATCCCAACGCCAACTGTGCTGCTGGTAATGCGGCTGCCGCAGCTGCTATGGATGGTGGCGCAATGATGGGCTTCGGCGGTGCCACCGCTACCATTTGTGCCGAAATTGAAGGAGCTGAGACAGATGTAGTACTCGTGGAGTCGCCCCTAAAGCCAGAACGTGACTTAATTGCACTCCTGAAGCATACTGCAACGCCTGCGGCACTCGGACCCCTTGCCAAGACATCAGATGTTACTATTAAGCCATTCTTCATCGCTGTGGATTTAGAGCAGCGGCATAAACTTATCGAATTTGAAAACTATGGTGGTGCGCTATCGGCGGATCACATACGTGATTTATACCAAGAGTATAAACGACAGGATGAGGCGGCAAATTCGCCAAACGGGCTTGGTGCATGTGGTGGAGCAAGCGGAGAGGGGCTAGGTGCTGCTGGAGATGAAAAAGAAGTTTACGAGAAAACTTTGCCGGCGCATGGTGATATAATTTTTCATCGATTTGTTAGTACTATACAACAAAACCCCGGTCAGATAATAAGGTGAGAGTATAGCTATTAAACTGTATGTATATAGGGCAGGCACATATAGCGCAACGAAAAAGAGAGGAGCCTATCTATAAATATAAACAAATTGAGGAGAAAGGAGGATCTCTAAATAATAAATACGTCCCTTTACTGAAAGTTCATTGCACCTACTTGATGCTACCATTATGGTAAAAGAGACGTAAAGGGGCGTGCCTCGGACTAATTACCATTTCAATTCCAGTAATGCATTTCAAGCTATACCGCAATTTCTTATTTATTTTTTTTATGCCTGTTGTTCTACTCTGGCTCTCAAGGACTTATATGTATGCATAACAAAAGATTTTTTTTTAATAAAAGGGCTTTGGAAGTTTAACTTTATGTTTATACTGTATTTGATATGATTATGGTAGAACTAATATTTTAAAATTTAAAATTTCCATCCCCACAGGTATTCACGTGATACACTACCCCTATTGATGGGACCACTATCCGAAGCAATACCAAAGTGCGCGAACTGCAATGGCGAGACCATATGTGAAATTCAAATCCTTTCCACACTCATACCGAAATTACGTTTACAGCAGAATAGCGATCCGGTACCCATCGAATACGGCAATGTGCTGGTGTTTACATGTCTCAAATGCTGTTGGGATACACCCGACAAGATGCGCTATGAACGAGTCATTGTACAAGCCGAGCTGTAAACAATAAAAGAGCAAAGCAGAATGAGGTGGCAACAGAGAATCCTAGTATCTGGCGAATATGCTTGAAAATCATATCGCACATGATCTTCAAAAGTGACTTAACTCAAAATCTGGCATTTTTGAAATTATGCACTAAAAGCGTACACAGAGCTTTTATTTAGAGTTGTGACTCTTTTGAAGACTGTGGGCGATATGTTTAGCTTACACTTGAATCGAACAAAAGCACCCGCGAATTTGGGTACAACGACATTTCATTCAAACTATCAAAGTGTTAAATTATCAAAGTATGTACCTACATAGATGCGTTTACAGAAACTACTTCAATTATAAAGATATAAACATGAAACACCCTTTACTTACACACATACATACACAGATACTATATTATTAGTCCTATCGCTACAATAAACGATGGACTTTTTAAACTACTTAAATGAACCAACAGACCAAAAGCTTATTTACCAGCTAGAAATTTTAAATTATAGTCTGCAGTAACTTGGGTGAAATAATTGAAAACTTTAAGCATATGAGTAAGAAAACAAGGATTATTAGATAATAGGTTTCTCTCAGAGTTAGTTTTAAGAATAAAACGAGGCTTGTAACTTTCTATTCAAGTGTACGCATTTAGTTATTGTTGTAAATTTAACTTCTTAAGTAAATTAATTATTAAAACTAGTATTTTGTTTTATTTAAATTAATTTTGAAGCTACGAATAGAAAGGCTTAACTGAAAAAAATGATTTCAAGAAAAAATGTAATAAATAAATGGTATTGAAGTAAAGTGGAAATAAAGGAAGAGAAACTAACAACAGTTGTTTTTGAAATGATATTGAGCCTGGGTCGCTCTACGCCTGTCCAAGTGGAATTGCTTGGACAGAATTAAGTTAGGGAACGTACCCATACTACGTGACCCGTTCATGGGGGGGAGGGGGATCCCCAAAATACCACGCTTGGTCACAATAAGGGGCGGTGGGCTTAGGCTTTTATCATGTAGTCAATATCCTCTAAGGAAATCTAGCGTTTTCTCGAGCTACATTCAAATATGGCGCGCACTGTTTGGAGCTTTTTAAACTCACAGGACTTTTGTTTTTATAAATTAAGTACTGGTTATGATATATTTTGACGTAAGTTTTATCTTGGCAATATGTTTTTCCACTTGTAATTATAGGTGTGCATGCACTCCTGGGGTCACGCACCAAGCGCCGTATTAATAAAGACAAATACATATAAGCCAAATAAATGTCTCGGAATATACTACGCTCGGTCACCGAGGGGGGAGGGGGGGTTAAAAATTGCAAAAAGTGGGTCACGAAGTATGGGTACGTTCCCTTAGCTAGTAGTATCATACCATCATATACATATTCTTCAAGACACCTAAACATAAATAAGAAACATCGTTTGCTTTTTAGGAAATATTGATTTATTAAATTAAGCTTTAAATCTAATCGTCTCCTGTTTGTAACTAAATACATAGCTCGCTTAATTCAACTGAGTCTTTAATTAAAATTTTTTACAACCGTTTTCCTAAAAGTCCCTGTTTATATGTTAAGTTATTTTTATGATAAAATTTATTAATTTTTTCTTTTTATTCAAAAGCTAGCAGTTTACCATAAATCAAGCTCCTAAACGAAGCAACAAAAATAATTTAAATGCAATGGCTAGTTTTGTCTTAATTATAATTATTTAATTAAAAGTTCGTTGCTAAATAGTATGCGTTAGTGCCGGGCAATATGTATGCAACGGTAAGCGAATGCTTGAATCTCATTTTATTAAGTTTTTATACAAAAATGCAATAATATTC
>NW_016185334.1:0-4942 GCF_001687245.7 Rhagoletis zephyria | reverse complement strand
TTTTAGTAATAACTTAACTCCAGTGCCAACTGGTGGGTGAATTTGTGAAAGTACACTATCCAGAGAGTTACTCAAAAACACACAAAAAATTTCGTTAAAATACGTCTCAGCATTTAAGAGGATTTCACTCACAAACACACCTACAGATGAATTATATATACGTTTGTACGGCGCCACGGCCTCTTTTAAAATAGCCCATTTTTCTCTATGAGTATAAGATTGATTTCATATATCTCTACACCAAGTTCCAGTACTCTACCATGAACATTTCCAGAGATATTCGGTATGAAAAATTCGTTTTTATGGGAGGTTCCACGCCCCCTCTATATATCGAACATTTTTTAGCATATAATAATCCTTGGGACGTCTGAATCAGGTTTCGGAAATTTTGAAAAAAATCGGTTCGGCCGTTCTCGAGCTTTGCGAACACAAAAAAACGTCTTTCAAAATATATATTGGTATAGATTGGTATGAATCGAAATGGTTTTGAATATGTATCACCATATGAGTGTCAGACGAAAGAGGTTTAAAAAGGTTGCCAACTGTTTAAAAGGTTAAATTGAAACAATTCAATAATTTAAATGAATTATTACAATATGGGAATCAATCAAAATGACCCTTTTAAGGGCTTATTTTCAAAACTACATGTAAAGGGTTTCCATCTGTTTAAACTCTCAATTGAGTTGAAAAAGTATGACAAGTGAGAAGTTTAAGAAAGTTTTAGTTTGAAAATATTTCGAAGATGGTTAAACAAATTTTAAACCTCCTGTTTTTGAATTGAGTTTTTTTGAAATAAATTTTACGCAATGTAGCACCCAAAAGTTTCATACACTCATCGAAGCGAGTGAGGGCGATGTAATTATAAAATAATCTCAGATTTAACCGATAACTTTTCGGTGTCCAACCTAGTTTTATCGATAGTTTTTGCGAAGAGGAGAAATGCCAAATGTAAAAAAAAACAAAAATGGACGCTAGCAAGGAAAAGAGGATTGTAAAGGTATTTGTAATAAAATACTAAGTTAAAATATATTTAAATTGCTTAATGTAGGAAAAAAAGTGATCACGGTGACACAGAGAAGAAACATAACTTTTCCTTCAGATGTGAGAATAACAAGCACAACAAATTTGACGGCTAATAATCTGAGATTTGCCTGTGTAAACGGGGTGATTAAAAAACGAGCTATGATTGAGATAATATTTATATGTGAACATACTTTAAGTAACACATTCACATAAGAGATGTCGTCTTTTAAATCGATTAAATCAAAGATCGATTACTCGAGCCCTGCCAATTAGATTTTTTTTTGTTTCGATTCGATTCGTAAATCAATCGAAAAGATTCCCGAATCAATATTCGATATTTCCTCAATTGATGCATACTGATCTATGGGTTGCCCTAGAGAAAATCTTAAAGAAATTTTAATTTAAGGCTGGTGAAGTTTCACTGTTTGGTCAGATCGCAGTGTTTTGTTGCTATATAAAAATTAAGTAAAATACGTTATTTCACGTACTTTATATATATGAATGCAATTTGGAAGTTCGATTTATTTTTTGAAGATTTCTTTCTGCCTCGATGATTCTTAGTACAATTAGAATCGATTAAAAATCAATTTTTTCCTTTCGATCTGCGATCTCTAATTCACATTCGTTTCTTTAATATTTGCCTCTTTCACTCGGAGACCGAATTGTGCATTGTGAGTGCTCTCTTTAAGCGAATTTCAGGAGGAGCCATAATCGAGAGAGCAGCTTTAAGTCAATATTCTTATAAACCAATTGCTATCCATAATGAGGCCGAGGCGATCCAACAGTTTCGCCTCCGCTATCTCGCCCAGACTGTTGAAGACTGCGTGAACCCCAGTGCTTGAGGTGCTTCGTCTGTAGACCTGGACATCGACATAGAAAATGGTCAATTGACTCTTCCTCGTCCTCATCACGGCACCTACTGCAGAGAGTACTTGTTGGTATTCGTCTCCGTTGGAGCATTGGTGCTATAGCACAGTGTCCCGTGATGACGCCGGTAAGGACACTTACTGCAGATCGATTGAGTTTTAGTATGTCCCTTGTCTTTTTCCTTCTCAGCCGCGGCCATAATGATCTTGTGGTCTCACAGTCTTCCCGTTTGTTCCACAAGTCATTCTTAAATCTACAAAGTCGTATTTTCTGACCTGAATCGACTGGTCGCGACCTCTAAATGACCGTTAAAAAATCTATAAAAACAGGCTGCAATATTTCTCATAAAAACGAATAAAATTAGGGGCTATGGTCTTGAAATTACCAAAAAAAAATAATTTTCGATGGGTATCCGAATGTATAAACAGCCATAGCAACCAGTCGTCTTTCAGTTTTACCCCATTTCGCTTCGTTAAGTAATTCTCGGAATGGAAAATTTGCATATGTGTTTGTTGATGTGGAAAAGTTCGTAAAACACATATGTATGTATCTCCCCACGATTCACCAGCATAGGGTTGATGCAAGGGCTACTCCACCCTTCTACTGCATTTTTTAATTTATAATAAACTTGTGCTTCTTCTACGACTTCCTTGCACCACCCTCATTTGCATATTTTACAATATGAGTATTTTTTTTATTTTAACAAAAATTAAGCTTTTGGCGCGTGCAATTAATAAATAAGTAAGGACTACATTATTCCTTGTAAACGGATGCATTCAAAGGGGTTGTTCTGCAAATTTCACTTGCATTGCTTGCGGTTATGCATTAATTTCGGAATGATTTTAAAAATAAGTAAAAGGTGGAGTTTCCATTAACAATTTTTGCTGTGTTGCCATTCACACATGAATTTTTGCAACCAAAATCCTTTCAAACGATTTCACGAACCCTACCAGAAGTAAAGTTTCGTATCGATACACTAGGGGAGTCTTGCAAAGCCCTTGCACGGTGCACGGATTGCATTGATTGCACGGTAAAAACTGGTTTTCCAATGGGAAAGCTTTGCAAACCGTGCAATCCGTACACCGTGCATGGGCTTTGCAAGACTTCGAGAATACCTCTATGCTTTACAAGGCATTTACACGTTTAGATGAATACCCTGAATGTGTATCAAAATTATATTTTTTTTAAATCCGAAATTTTTTAAGAATATTTGCACTATGTTCTCCTTATAAGTTTGTACAAAAATCCCCAAGAAAATTCCTTTAAACTACCAGCCTTCCAAATTTGGTAGGAAAAGTCTAATAACGGCAACACTAAATTCTTGACAGGCGGGCAAAAATTCCTTACATTACTTCTTTCAAAGCGAGATTGACATTGGTAAAATATCTAAGGACATCTGTCTAAGTATTTGTTAAAGAACTGCGAACTACAGTCATGTGTAAAATAATAGAGATACGACATTTTGACCAGTTTTTACTATTTTTCTTTTGTATGTTTAAATTTTGAAATTTCCTCATTTTTCTACAAATTTGGAAATTTAGAGTTATGGTATATGGGTTTTCTTAGACAATGAGCTGTAATTGTATAAAAAAAATATATTAATTATTAAAAAAAAAAAGAAAAGTAACGAAAACTGGTCAAAATGTCGCGTCTTAATTATTCTTCACAAGACTGTATGTCTGAGGCAGTAGGTAGACACATACTCGTATATTCTGACAGGAACCGAATTGTCTCATTTGGGTACCGGGATGGTAGTCATAGGCAATGAAGTAGAAGATATTCTCACCAGGAAAGGCACCCTTTATTGGTCTGCCATGAAAAAGATGTGAAAGTATGAAAGGACTGGATAAGTATGAAAGGTAACAGGCAGGCTAAGTTCTTCATTCTAGTAATAAGAACCGAAGGCTCTTTAGCCCTTTCAGGCTTTCTCACTGGCCACTACAGCAAGTGTGGTCAAACATCGAAATAACCCTGACCGGTGTTGGTTGTGTCACGAAGAACAGGAAACATAAGAGTATATTATGTGCCACTCGAAGCCGCTACTAGAACTAGAATTCGCTTAGAAGCACATGACCTAGATCGCATTCGGGCAAGCAACCTCGCAAGCGTTGGTAACCCTGAAGTCCAGGCACCGAGATTTATGCATAAAAATCATAAAATCGTTATAAAAACAACAGATTTGTAAAATAATAGCTAGAGAAAATATCGCCTCTCAAAGCAATGCCTTCAAAGGAAACCCGTTTTTTCGCTCTCTGTAAAATTTGAGTGCTGTAAGATATGCGGTTTTGCAACTGGGCGATGGGCGGTTTTGCAAAAACATCGACGATATGCTTTTTCGTTAAACTTTCTGTAGAAACCTATAAGACTAATCGATGAAGTACAAGTTTTTATACATAAGTACTATGTTTGTGTATAACCACAAATGGTGATTAGGTTTCAAGCCATTATCACAAATTCTATTGACTCATTTTTGGTCAAACTCAATATTGGCCGCATGGAAACGCGGTATTTAAATAACTACAAGCATTTGCAGATAAACTTTTCCAATTAAGCTGAATATAATACGAAGAAGTGTTTCGACAAAGCGTCCATTGTGGTTGTTGGCCAAGGCAACAAAGAAGCAATGTGGCAGCAGACAGTGAAATGAAACAGAAGTACTACTAGTAAATAGAAAGAAAGAGCAACACATGGCAAATGAATGGCTTTCGAAGCAAAGAGGAGGATGTGCGCTGTTTCCATTCATGCGCGCAGGGAGTTGATGACATACTGCGGTGCAGGTAAATATAACAACAACAATAGCAAAGTAGTCATTGTTGTTAGTGTTGGAATCGGTCAAAAGATAGTAAAAGTTAAACAATAAATACTATGGAGTGTCCATAATGCAAAGAAGGAACTGACTAACTAAACAACTAACTGAGGACTACGGCCGTTGTTTATTTTTTGCTGATGAAGACAATGAACAAAAAATATTCAAAGAGTAGACGCAAAAAACAAAGCAAAGTGTAAAGCTGAAATTAGTCCAGAACGCAGAACTTATACTTAAACGCAGTCT
>NW_016185333.1:0-4942 GCF_001687245.7 Rhagoletis zephyria | reverse complement strand
TGCCCTTTGGTCTATGCAACGCGGCTCAGAGAATGTGTAGGTTAATGGAGAAGGTGATACCCGCTACGTTACGTGAATGTGTTTTTGTGTATTTAGATTACTTGTTGGTGTATTCGGAAGATTTCTCGTCCCATTTATGTTTACTTGAAAAGGTCGCTCGTTCTCTACGTGAAGCAAAGTTAACAATTAATGTTGAAAAAAGTAAATTTTGTTATAGAGAAGTACGTTACCTCGGATATGTAGTTGGCGATGGCTGCATACGAACAGATGCCAATAAGGTGGCGGCCGTGAGGGATTTCCCTGAGCCTAAAACTCCGAAGCAGTTAAACGGTTCCTGGGCATGTCAGGCTGGTACCGTCGATTTATCAAAGACTACGCGACTATTGCAGCTCCGCTGCACGACTGCCTCACTAAGGACAGGATAAAAAAGTTTGCCATGACAGAAGACGCCAAGAAAGCATTTGAGCAATTGAAGCAGAGCCTTATTTCTGCCCCGGTATTGGTACATCCTGACTTTGACAGACATTTTTACTTACAGTGTGACGCATCAACTGACGGAGTGGGAGGGGTTTTATTCCAATTAGACGACGATAAAAACGAAAGACCTATCGCATACATATCCGCAAAGTTAAACAAAGCACAAAGAAACTACAGCATTACAGAACTGGAGTGTTATGCCGCTGTGATTAGTGTCAAGAGATTCTGCCATTATTAACCATTATAACTTTAACATCCAACATAGGAAAGGATCCCAAAACGTTGTTCCAGATGCGCTATCACGTGCGAACGTAGAGGAAATTATTCCCAGAGAAAGAGTGTTAGATATTTGCTTGGACTCGCCTTATTTTCAATCAGACGAGTATAATGAATTAAAAAAGACAGTGACGGAAAACCAAGACAGGCTGCCAGACTTGTGCATATCGGACGGATACGTTTATAGACGGACGCAGTTTAACAGGGGGGACGGTCTTCAAGAGGACCAGACCTGGAAGCTGAAGATGAAGATGAAGATGAAGATGAAGATGAAGATGAAGATGAAGATGAAGATGAAGATGAGAATGAAGATGAAGATGAAGATGAAGATGAAGATGAAGATGAAGATGAAGATGAAGATGAAGATGAAGATGAAGATGAAGATAAAGATGCAATGACCAGAGATCAAATGTAAATCTAAACGGTCAGATATTCTACGTTTGAGACCAAATCGCTACTTAAGGATAAGGAACATAAGTATATGGGCATACGAAATCTACACATCAAATAAAACTTATTTTATACCCAACGTCAACCTATCTTAGCAATTGCCAAACGTGAATAAACTGCAAATAAGAGGAGAGATGGAGTCGTTTAAAATAGAAAATATTCCAAAATCGCGAAGAGTAATGGGATTTCCAGTCGACTTCGAATTTCATCACTTGATGCACTACACTTCGAGCACCCTATCCTGTAGCGCGATTCACTAACTATTAACTATGCGTTTTGTCGAGTTGTAAACTAACAATTTTTGTTTGCAGTAACGATTGTGCGATTCGCTAACTGCGCTGCCGCTAACGGGCATATACCAAGGCGTTCGTGTGAGCACAAAGCTCACAAGCATTTTATTTGGAAGAAAATGTGCAACACCCTCCACAAAAAAAAATTCTAAAAAATCAACGGCAACTTTTAGCGACTTGAAACTTGCCTTTTATCAGACTAAAATAGAATGGGCTACAAAACTGCATACCCGAAAATCCTATAAAGATCCTGAATAAAAAGTTCGAAATATTAACGAAAATTTTTTTAAATTTGATTTATTTTTGGAAATTTTGTGCAAGCTTTGAAGTTTTATTTATGTGGTTTCTGTTGTTATATAGTAGACAGAACTATAAAAAATAAAATCATTAAAAAAAATAAACACACATAAGTAGAAAACAACATAGTTTTGAATTTTGCTGTTATATTTTGCTCGCATCTGTAAATAAAAAGTTTACAAAAAACTTTTAACATGAAAAAGATTCTTAATATCAAAAAAAAAATCACTGTTTGCACATTTTGTACATATTTATTTTCAAGACTTATTTTATTATGCTAGTGTCATGATGATTAATAAAGAAATATTTAAATATGCACATACAAAGTTATATGATATTCATATTTTTAATAAACGGTGTACACGTATTAAATTGAAAACTTTTATTATTCAATTCCTTAAATTCAAGGCATATTCAGTTCCTGTAAGATTAAATAATAGACTTATCACCTTTTAAGTTCCAGTTTTCTACACTTGTTTTACGCCCTATTGGAAAATTATAACCGGAACCCATATAGACAAGTTTTAACAAACTATTTTTTTGTTATTTAATTTATATTGTTTTTAATACTGTATTCTGCAATATTTAAACAAAATTCAAAAAACTTTTGTAAAACTTCAAGTTTTTAATCAGAATAATTATGTATTCAGTTTTGTATCACATTAAATTTTAGTACAGTAAAGTGCAAAAAAAATCCTATGACTTTTGATTATTTTTTTTTTTGCTAGCGGTGCTGTCAAGAGCAAATTCAATTTAAATCTAGCGTGTCTCAGTCCTTTACCCACAAAAGCGGCTATAACTTGTTTTTCTATTCGAAACAGTAAGTGTGGCACCTTTCTGAAATATTTATTAAATTTTTTTATGTAATGTAAAGTTATAGCTCAGTACATTTTTTTTCACCCGAGATAGTCAAAGTTGGGGAAGAAAATATCAAAAGTTAAAAATCCAGAAATGGTCCTAATTTTAATATATTTAACTACATTGCATTTGAGTGTGGAGAGGCAGCTATCTGGAAGTATTTTACATAAAAAATTTACTAAGTATTGCCCGGTTTGTATTTGCAGTTAAAGAAAACACATGAAAAGGCACAATTTTTTTTAAATTCGAAAAAATGTAAATATTTCAAAAACGGTGACACTTTTACCTGAAAATTTTTTGTTTATCAGTGAGCTCACCCCCCACCTACCTTCCCCTAAAGTTTGGCACGTTACTTCTGGGACACCCTGTATGTACTGTTATGCATGCCACTTCTGCGTTGGAAAAATGGAATTCGGCTAGACAGGGGCAGGATTCCCATAAAAAACAGGGCTAATTTACTTTACCATATCAATTCTAATTTGAACATAATTATGTACATGTATTAAGTCTAAAAGCCTGATTATGGCAACTTAATTCAACTTAACGGAACGTAGAACTTAGATAATCAAAATGAAGCAAATTTCGACGTGGCATTAAGTTAGTTTACGTTAGCCAAAATTATAAGCAACACCCATTTAACAGAATTTTTAAGAGAGGCGTAAGTTACGTTAAGTTGCCACAAACAGACCATAACTCAACTGACTGAATGATGATCTGCTTGTTGCATTTGCATGAAGCGAGACACGAATTTCTTTGCTGTTATTTATTCTGTATGCTACTACAGCCATGTAAAATAAGGTTTCTGCTGCGCAGCGCCAACTGCTTTTTTAATGAACTTCATATTTATGAAATAAAGGAAAAGCTGAAGATCAATGGCGCGTATTCATAGTCCAGCAACTAAGTCGAAACTAACAAAGTTGCAACTTAAATTGAAGTACCAACTTAAAATTTACCTCTATTCATAGTCGCATTTCAGACTTCTACTAAGTAGTTTCGACTTAGTTTACGATATAGCAAAATGTATCGATTTTTCTTTACGATATTTTGGAAAAATTACATTTTTATTAAGTCAAGTTTGATCATCCGTTTATGTAATTTTTATTTTCATTGCATGATTATGCGAAAGAAAAAGGTATCATTTTCTTGTTAATTGTGTGAAATAGCCAGAACATCCGCAGTGATGTGAAGTCGATGTTTATCGAAAGCATGCTGTGAAACATACAAATAGTAGATATCTAAATGTTATGCACAAATTTACTTTAAAAGAACTAGCGTGAAACTGACTTATTATTTGAGAACTTATCTAAATTATTCCAATTATAAATTTGTGATTTAGCTTTATTCGAATTGTAATACGCATTTAATTTCATCTTCCGAATAAAATGGATCGATCTTTGTAAATTTTAATTGGAGATTATTAAATTTTATCAAAATCACCCTCTACCAAATTAATTTTTACATATTTCGGCTGTTTTCCCTTCATTTGATAAAATACTTCTTCCTAGTTTCGACGTAGTTGCAGCTGCAGCCGAAAGTAAATTTTAAGTTGGTACTTATCCAGAAAATTCGAAACTAAGGCGACTATGAATAGCTTTAGTTGTGACTTAGAATAGTTTCGACTTAGCTGAGTACTAAATATGACTATGAATATGCGCCAATGTGCCGATATCGCAGCAAGCAGCATTTTGAAGTAAAAAAAAAAAAAAAAACCAGTTGCCAAACGAAATACACCATGTATAGTGTTTGTTTGTTTGAACGCAGCGCTGCTTGTACATATGAAGTTTCACTTTGCGCCTGCCTGAAGCTGGCAAAGGTTCCTTTTATAAGTTTTTATTTTTTTTATTTTTGCGCCGCGCTAGCTGAGTATAAAAAAGAGAAAAAAATAGATAGCAAATAGAGAAAAATTTAGTTTGGGGCTAAAGCGGTCGAAAAAAAGAGCCAAAAGCAGCTAAATAATACTAATAGTAGTAGTAGTAAACATGAAGTGTCACATAGGTACTAGAGGTTTACGCCGACAGGCTTTGCGGCGGCGGCGTGGTCAACTTCAAAAATAATCGGCGACGCCGGCGACGCCGGTGCGTCTGTAAAGGCCGGCGCTACTGCCCATAAGAGCCATGAGGCTACTAATCTTATCATGTCATCTCGTCAGCGTTAGGCATTCGCCTTGTCAATTCAGATTATAATTCTACTTATTTCCTTATTAAATTAGTTTTAAATTTAAATATTGNACGCCGGCGACGCCGGTGCGTCTGTAAAGGCCGGCGCTACTGCCCATAAGAGCCATGAGGCTACTA
>NW_016185332.1:0-4942 GCF_001687245.7 Rhagoletis zephyria | reverse complement strand
ATAAACACTTTTCAGTAGTAGTTTTACATGCACTTTTTAGAGTGTAGGTGATAACATCAAATATATGTAGGTATACATACAAACAAAAAAAAACTGCCCTGCAAATTTCTCTAGCCCAAAAATAGTTCAAGATGCGTTACGTTTCCACAACACTTGTTCCCGCTAAATCTCCGAAGAGCGGCTTCAGCTGTCTATTTAAAAATGTAGGTGTCATTGGCGGTAGACAGTATTCCAATGTAGACAGTTCAGAGATAAACTAAACGAAAAATCTTGCCTAAACAACAACAACGCAATACTTTGTTCGTACACGTCGATGCTTGCCCATATGAACGAATCGTGGTTAGATTTGAATTTTTTGCACTTCGTCTGCCAGCAGAAATAGGAATTTTTTAAATATCTAATGTCCTTCATCGCATAACAAAGCAATCAGTCCAAGTCTCGTTCTGTTAGATACTATCTCAGAACTAGTAACTTTATTTCATGCGGATACTTGCGCACTGCAGGTTGTGTACAAGCGACGCCGCGTACATTTTTATGTATGTACATAGGAGTATGTATGCCTCACATTGCAAAGGAGCTTTTCCTTAATTTTTTTTTAATCAAATGAAATAATTGCTGTGTTGGCACCAACAACATTCGTAGATATGTAACATGTAAGAACATACATATATATATATTATTTGATATAATGCATTGGAATGTGCGCAGGCGCAAACACACTGAAATCAAGTTGAACTAGTTTTCGCATAACGAATGTTCATACGCTTTGCTATAAGGTGTTACATAACGTTATACATAAATAACTAGTAAGCGAGTACATAATTGGAAATATAAATTTTACCCTCAAAACAGCAACAGCGCCAGTTAAGAAAAACAAAATCCTTAGTTATTTAACAAAAAAGTCAATGCGATGGAAGTTCCACACAAAAGCAAATAAAAGCCTTAGCCGAAATGTGTGCATTTTTTATTATAATTTTGTCGGCTTTTCCAAATTTTAGTAATCGCAAAAATTGCAAAAAGAGTTTTTTTAAATAAATTAAGTAAACTTTTCAAAGCTTTGACCCGGAGCTTTTTTAAATTTTTTTACCACACATGATCATAACGTCATAGCATGTACATATGTATATCAAAAATATTTATGTAAGCTATCTTAAGCTTTTAAGAAGAGCTTTTTAAAATTTGTGTTGCCTTGAACAGTTTTAAATTTGCGCGAGATATGTGTTATTAAAACAGCTTGATGAATGAAACATGTGAGCACCCCAAAGCTTTAAAGTACACCTTTTTAAAACTTTCGGGTCCAGAGTTCTCAAGATAATGTTAAAAAAGCTTGATAAATAAATTTTATTGTACTCTATTTAATTTTTTCAAAGAATTTTGAGATTTCACAAGATTTTACTAGAAGAGCTTCACTATTTATTTATGGAAGTTTCCTAAAACTTCCATACAGAGCTTTTTTGTAATAAAGGGCTTTCAATTAAAAGTTTAAAATATGTATCAAGCTTTGATTTCGAGATTTTGCAACAACTCTTTAGTTCAACTTTTCTACCCAAACACTTTCACAAATGTGGTTTTTAAGTGCGAAGGCTTTAAAAAATTGAAACTATCGACTGCACAGTTTTGAATGCCTTAATCTGTTACAGGCTTCATCTTGTGTAAATAACAGTATGCCATTTTATAGGCACGCATGGCAAAGCTTTTAAAAGCTCTCTATACAATTTATGTACCCCTGGCACACAATTTAAACTTGCGGTGATCAACAGTGGTGTGGACGTATGCAGAGTAAAAGCTCGCTCTGCCTATTACTGGTCCAAAGATCGTACATCCAACTTTCTCTTGACTTTGACGATTCAAAAATTCTCTCAACAAACAACAACGAAACAACAATGAAACAACAAAATTTGACTTATGCCTTTGTCTAGAGCTTTTTAATATCGAGCTACATTTTAATTTTAATTTTTTAAACTTAAAGTAGATCCGTAGGACTTGGGTTCGATCTCTGGCCCGAGAAATATCTACATTTGGCAAAAGTTTTCCTTGTACCCGCTGTAACCGAAAGGTCAGAGGTTCCTCCTACCCTATATGGGACCAGGGTTGGATTCCGTGTCCGAGCAACAAAGTTTTTTCTGACAGGTCGCCTCTCGGCAGGCAATGCCAACCTTCAAGTGTATTTCTGGCATGAAAAAGCTTCCCATAAAATCCATTTGTCCTTCAGAGACGACGTAAAACTGTAGGTACTTGCATTTATTTTTTTGTAAAAAACTAACGAAAATAAATGACAATGACGATGGTAGTAGTGATTGTAATGGTAATCCTATTTATAATGGTAATGGTAGTTGGGATGGTAATGGTTATGATATACATAGTTAAGTGGTAATGGCAAATGTAATCGTATAGGCAATGGAAATCGTAATGATAATGGAAATGGTAATGGTAATGGTAGTTGGTAATGGTAATGGTAATGATAATGGTAATGTTAATGGTAAGGGGTAATGGTAATTGGAAGTGGTAATATTAAAGATTATAGTGTCGGTGTTGTTTTATTTTTTCATCAGAAATTTTAGCTAAATTTATAATTATTATTTATTTAATTAGGAATTATTGTTTACTTCCCTCAGGCCGATTACTGCTACTGCCTGACCATTTTGAGTGCAAATTATCTTCCTTTTTGCACTTAAGATTTCTGTTTTTTTTTTTTTTACTGCAACAAATGACAACCGGCTGATTTGCATTTCTTTTTGCCGCCTCAATCAACTGAAAGTCCAAAAGAAAAAAAAAAATTGGCCAGAAATCGAAGTAAATGATGGACTGCAATATCGCCAACTCATAGGTAGGGTATGAACGTGAAGTATCTTGTCTCCATCACCATTGCTCTGCCACTGCCTCGCTTACTTGCCTGAAAGTGTTGTTCGGAGACATGGTATCACGTCGACGTGGTGCAACAAATTCGAGTTAATTGAATTCCGTACAAAGTAATTTTACTCAATAATGGAGGCAAAAGCGAGCAAAATAAAATTCAGAGTCAGTAACGGCGACAATGGTTGGGACTGACGTTTGCTATTCGGCTGTTCGTTGGACGCATTACTGTTGGTGGTACGTGTAGCGATTGTCGACCGGCAGCAGCTGCTTGAATGCGCAGCAAAAGTCACAATCATTCACAATAACAGCTTCAACTTCAGCTGCGAGTATAGTGTTGCAAATGAATTTAACTTGAATTTAGCTTGAAATTACTTCTTTTGACGCGGAGGCCTGAAAAACAGCAGCAGCAGCGGCTACGGCAACGTTGGATAGCTATTTTCATTGCAATTCTGGCAACAACTTCATTTTTGTATACATACTTTTTTCAGTATGTGTTTGTTTGTATGTATGAAAGCGAATTGAAGTGAGAAAAATCAAGTCACCAGAGAGTCTAATATCTTGGATATCTTGCTGCGACCCAAGCACTTTTATATACATGGTTAATAAACCCGGTGGAATTTATATTGCCTTTTGGGATTTCGGAAAATATCAGCATAAGCTGAAGGGAGATTACTCAATCTAGCACGAAACCAATGAAGTTCATTCTTCAGGATGTTTTGAAGTTTTTTGGAAAAATTCGCAACCTTCGCCTTCTTCCGTAACGGGCTTAATAATAATAACGTATAATACCTTTCTTCATTATAAAGACCCTGCGGACAGAAGCAATAGTCGACCGAGATCGCTCTGAGAGGAAAATTTCTGAAAGTGAAGAACTATATGAAATTTAGCTTATCAAGGATTGTATCGTGTAAGAATAAGTTATCGAATGGGTTAACAAGAAGGCATTTTTATGAACCGCTTTCTTCTGCAAGACGTTGTGTTTCTGGGTCTAAGAAAATGTGAAGATCGCTCTAAATTCGGAGGTGCTGTCGCATATTTACTGCAGTATAATATGGAAGTCTCCCAATTTTGACAGATTTATTTTTCGAAAAACTATAAATTCCCAAGAAAAAAACTGTATTTTCAACCAAAAAACCGTAAACTTAAAAAGCGCAAAGGTTCTCGGAAATTTCAACCATATTCCTGAAATGCAGCTGCCATCTTCCAATGACCTTTTTATCTTAAAAATTTACATCAAAAGAACCGAAAGGTAGGTATACTATAATCTATTCGTTCAAATCTGAAAATGAAAAAAATGTAATTTCTGCAAGGAGCTTATTTAAAAACCTACAAACTCGCCTAAAAAACTGTAACTTATTATTAAAACAGTGAATATGGCAACACTGATGCCGCTTTACATTATGGAGGATGAAACCACAATCGCTCTCAATAAATGCCAGAACGTAGACTATGGCTATGAGCTGAGCTGAAATTATTGAAAAAAAATGCTGGAACATAAAAAAACTCAGTTATCCAATAGGAGGTAATTGTTTTCAATGTAAACAACAAGTAATTTGTTAGCAAAAACACAACCGGCTTCGATTAGCATAAACAAAAATTTTGAAATACCGTTAATTTCTTTATGATCGCATGATCAGATCCAGACCAAATTAGTATGGGATTACGCTTGAGGTACCATCCTTTCGATAAAAAATAAGCATATAAATCGGGTAACGTGGTCCTAAGTTATGGGGTAACTTAGTACACAGAAAAAAAAACGGACGAACTGATAACCTCCTCCTTTTTTAAAATCGGTGAATAATCTCATTAGCTTTTTAAAGTCATTCTTTTTCCCATCGAAAACAAATGCATACCTACTTCTGAAGAACCGAACCGAAGAAATTTAATTTCTACTCAACTGATTGTATTTTTTCTCAACAACTAAACGTGTTAGAATTTTGCAAACGGATTTGAAATCAGCATAACAAATCTATAAGAGGTCAGTCCCGTTTGCAAGGTCAAACTTGTAAAAAATTTGTTGAACCATGTTTGTTTAACAAAATTACAAACACCCGTAAACACGCTTTTCCTGTGCCTCAATATGCTA
>NW_016185331.1:0-4943 GCF_001687245.7 Rhagoletis zephyria | reverse complement strand
AGGACATACTGTGTCCCATGCTTTCTCAGATTTTTACAGCCTACCTAACCTTGACTCACGTACCACACGAGTGGACAAAGGCAAAAGTTGTATTCCTACCAAAAGGAGGTAAGGCCGCTCATATGAAACCGAAGGATTTCAGGCCTATAAGCCTCACTTCTTTCTTTCTTAAAACTGACAACCTCTCCCCGAATTAGCATGCATATTCGAAGGCGAAATCCATGGAGACCGCACTCCATGAAATCGTAGCGACGATTGAAAAAGGATTGGCTTTAAAGGAATACACGCTCGGAGTTTTTCTCGATATCGAGGGTGCTTTCAACAACGTCTACCCGAAGTCTGTTGTTAACTGCCTTCTCATGGTGGGGGTGCAGCGAGAACTGGTGGATTTTGTTGAGCTCCTTCTCGGAAAGAGAACTATTCTATCAGAACTGGGGGATGGTTCCATTACAAAGTATGTGACCAGAGGCACCCCCCAAGGGGGCGTTCTCTCCCCTCTACTCATGAATCTAACAGTGAACACTCTACTTCTAAACCTAAAGAGCACCGGTTGACAAGTCATAGCTACGCCGATGACATAGCAATCATTGCAACGGGCAAACATCTTCAGGTCCTGAGTGAGTTATTGCAAAACGCACTCGGTCTGGTAAACATTTGGTCCAAGGAATGTGGACTTAGTGTCAATCCTGCCAAGACANGGTCTGGTAAACATTTGGTCCAAGGAATGTGGACTTAGTGTCAATCCTGCCAAGACAGAAATGGTATTTTTCACAAGGAATTATAAAAATCCCTTATTTAAACCTCCCACCCTAAACGGGGTGGCATTTACTCTCTCAAGCGAGGTCAAATACCTTAGAGTTATTCTGGACAAGAAACTGGACTGGAAGCGAAACATTGAAGGCCGCTCCAAGAAGGCCAATATATATATATAGGCAAAAAATGGGGAATAAAACCACACATAGTACATCAAACACATTTTGCACCAGGGGAGGGCAAAATTTTTTGGAAAAAACGAAATCACCATTAAATTTATTTTTTATTTTTTTTATTGTATGGAATATTTTAGAAGTGTTTTAAAAAGAAAAATTAAAAAAAGAAACGGGCATGTAAAAAATTGGACGTTTTCTTACTGGACACAAAGAAAAATAAATTAAAGTAAAATTTCGGGCGAAACCGAATTTTCACACATTTGTGGTCAAACGGGGGCAGAGCCACAAACATTATCCAAAGATTTATAATAATCAAAATTTCCAGCAAGTGATTATTGCAATAATCAATTTTGAGTGAACTAGTTTCAGTAGTTACTGATTTATCGCAGTTTTCGTGTTTCTGTAAATTACCGTTATATGGGAGGAGAGATCTCGCCCAATAGCAACTTACCTTGGTAAAGGGCCACCTACATACCGTAATTCGTTGGTACATAAAATGTCCTAAAATATTTTTTTTTTATCCTAAGTTAATAAAATTAAAAGGACAATTTCAATACCCTTTCGTCCCTGTGTACCATAACATTTAATTTTCTTTAAATTTTACAGAATTTTCTCTTTTATTTGACGCCCCTATTTTTATTCTACATTGCACCGAATTATTTTTAATAATTTTTAAATTTAGATATCCTTTAAATTTCAAAGGCCTTAAAAAAAATCTAACGTCAGAAGGAAAAACCAAAATTATATTTTTCTATATTTGGACCCAAGTTTCGTGAGTATATTAATTCTTTTAACTGTCGCACGCTGTTATATGGTGTCAACTAGGGATTTTAATTGTTTCGCTTTCTACGATCCCTGTATTTTCGGGATGTCGTTATCACAATTCCGGGATCCCGGGATTTAGATATTCATTACTTTTCAAAAACTTCAATCGAAAAAATTGTTTCCATAATGTTTGAGACGTTCTCCTACCATAAAATAAATAATAACTAAATGGGTTTGAAACCTACTTTATTATTTAAAGTGGCGTTTTTATTTTATTCACTGACGTCAAGATTTATCTTAAAAGACTTTGTAATTTTTAAAATTTTCTAAAAATTATCTAAAAAATTCGATACAATATAGAATAAAAATACGGGTACCAAATGAAAGAGGAAATTTCCTTAGATTTAAAAAAAAATTAATTTTTTTCAAAAACAAATATTGCGAAATTTCAAGGATACGATTTTAAAAGGACATTTTCAATACTTACCAGTCCTTATGAACCAAAAANTTGGTAAAGAAAAGGAATTTCTATTATTGCCATCAGTGCAAATTACAAATCGCGAAAANCTTAGATTTAAAAAAAAATTAATTTTTTTCAAAAACAAATATTGCGAAATTTCAAGGATACGATTTTAAAAGGACATTTTCAATACTTACCAGTCCTTATGAACCAAAAAATTTAATAGACCTTCATAAAAAAGTATTAATTGTTAAATAAAAAAGAAATATAGCCAATACTGGTAAGGAAAAGGAATTTCTATTATTGCCATCAGTGCAAATTACAAATCGCGAAAATCCCGGGATTATTTGCCAAGAATCACGGGATTTTCGAAACTTCGAAAAGGCCGAGACCCCATTCCTAGTGTCAACATTTGTAGACTACAGGCCAGTAGATAGCCAATTTTAAAATAATGGATTTGAAGATATCGGAAATAAATTTTTTGTACGCTGAATAGCGCAAACTGCTTAGAGTTGATTTTTATGAAGCTACTAAGAAACCTCGGAAACGGTTGTAGTGGTATTATTTTATTTATTACAAAGCTTCAGCGAAAATGCTACACGAAGCACACGAAGGGTAACACAAATGAAGCATCTGTATTTAGTAGCACTGCTTAGGGCCCCTTATAAGTACAACAAGGAAGACTCCATTGCATATTCTCAGTAACGTAGTTCCTACTGTCCGGATTAGTTAAACGAAAGCCAATTTGCCATCTTCGAAAGTTTTGTGACAGAAATTGTAGCAGAGCGCACTTAAACAGATAAGTATTATGTCATATGTTTTAATCAAACCGCGTTAATATTTAAGTGACAGAGGCAGCCTGTTTCACATTAAAGCCTCGGAAGTATTAATTTAACGCACTCGCACCTCATTTTCCACCTACTTAATTGTCACCCCGGTCACCGCAAATCTCTACGTTAGGGTAATAAAAGTAAATTGGTTAAGCTATAAACACTTAAATTTCAATGTACGCGCCAATAAAGTGACCGAGCATCATCGCATCACGAACGGATGTTTATTTCACTCTCTTCATATTTATAATTCATGAAGTTAATTCAGGATAAAATTATGTCATAAATTTTTAAACTTCTGCAAATAATAAATTGATACTGAGGCGAAGAGTGGCGTCAACGTTGTTTGTTATACTAATGCAAGTATACACAACACACAAACACACACTCACACAGGTGCTGATAAATGGTGCTGCAGAATGNTGAGTGGCGTCAACGTTGTTTGTTATACTAATGCAAGTATACACAACACACAAACACACACAAACACACACTCACACAGGTGCTGATAAATGGTGCTGCAGAATGAAGACAATTTCCGCCGCGACACAACAGCGACATTTGAGCATTAGAAGAAGCGCCAACACAGCGCGCGAACAAATTTCGTTATTTGTTCCATTCTTATATATATATATATATATGTATATATTTTTTTTTTGGTGTCGACGCGACGGCGATTGGCAATTTTCTACTTCCGGCTCTGATGGGCTCCTTCGGGAGAGAGCAAGCCAAAAGAAACGGACGTGACAAATATCTAACATTTTCAAGTTGAAATGAATTTTCAGCAATTTTTGACCATTTCCATTTGTGAAATAGAAACAACGGAAGCGAAATGTATGTTTATGTTTGTGCGCTTGTATGTGTGTGCCACAACATAGAGCGACACGTTGCCATTAAAAAAACAAAAAGCACAAAACTTTAAATGTATTAGATTTCTGGTGAAACTTGCGAATATAATCATATAACTAACGGACTGGGGGTGTCAGTCAGCGTATATACATACGTATGTGTGTATGTGTGTAAATAATGTTGAAAGTGGTATTGTGTATACGTAACTTCAAGCGATAACAACTATAGAAATGCCAACAGCAGCGCCATCAGCAACAACAATGACAAATGAAAGCTAGAAGGGAACGTTGAAACTGCAGCTGTAGCCGGAGCCGATGAGGTAACAACCGCAACAGNTCAGCAACAACAATGACAAATGAAAGCTAGAAGGGAACGTTGAAACTGCAGCTGTAGCCGGAGCCGATGAGGTAACAACCGCAACAGGAGCAGGAGCATCTGCAGTACTATTGGGAACAAAGAAAGCCGAAAAACTTTTCCAACACTGGCAACCATGCGTAGTCAAGGAGCGCGAAAACGTCACCAACTTTGCAACAACCGTCGGACCGACCAAGCAACCGAACGACAGTGGGTCGAGGCAACAGAGTGGCGAAACAACAGAGCGACCAGCAACAGTGGCAGACTGCATGGCAGCCCGACAGCTGAACGATATTCACTGCTCTACCTCTCCCATGCCACGCAGCAGGCAGGAAAGTGACGAGCAGCGTGACTTTTACGAAGTAAACCACTTCAAAGTTGCCGCCGGAGGTTGACAGTGGCTGAAGGTGAGGAGTTGAAAGTGAGTGTGAGTGGGGAGCGTAAAACAATGAGAGCATCGGTGGCAGGCAACGCAATTGCCAACTCGGCTCGGTGGCTGTGTTGCAGCAATGGATTGCAACAACAGCAACAACGTAGCAGAATACGGCTTCGTCTCATTGCAACAAAAACTCGAAAAATGTTGCAAATATTAACACAATAAACAGCTACGTCCAACGTGCTTGCAATGCCGCAACATACAGCAGCCAACAACAGTTATCGCTTGTAACAAAACCAAAAACGAATAAAACTGCAAAATAAATGAATTGCCTTTGAGGTGCAACATTGTTACGTTTTTAGTACGACTGTCGTGCTATA
>NW_016185330.1:0-4943 GCF_001687245.7 Rhagoletis zephyria | reverse complement strand
CTTTATCTCCTATAGCACTGATTATTAAGATACCAGTTTTTGCCATATACTCGTATCTCCTTTATGTACGAAACTAAACCCAATAAATTGTGTTACCGGTTTACATACCGATCACATAGCGGTGAAAATCACTTAGATTGGTGTCATATAAAGTATATCTTCCATACCTCTGATTGTTTAGATGCGATTTTTTATATAAGTATGTAACTCCTCTATCGATGTATGCAGATGTATTCAAAAGCAGTAATCTGTCAAAGTAAAATTTGCAGATGTTCATGAAAGGTATGAAGCCTTCGGCATAGCCGAAGACAGCGCTGCTCTTACTTGTTTTTTATATCTTTTCTGAACTAAATTTTTAATTAAACAATCGTCAATATACATATGTATGTATGTATGTACGTATGTACATTATACCGAACCACCTTACAAGCAAACAAAACAAAAATCACCGCAATTCCTTAGTCTAAGATATTTTTGCAAAGCAATTTGGAAAAAAAAATTGCCGAACCTCTAAGCAGGGTGGGCCCAATAAGACCTACCATCCATAGTTCATCTGGTTGGAACCACAAATGAGAATGCTGCTCTGCCCTTGCCTGCAAAAAGTTGTCAATCATTGTTCTGTAAGAAGCCCTAGAAATCGTTTCTGTGGTTACATCCTCATTTTCGAATCGAAGAAATATGGACCGATAACGTTTTCGGCCATAACACCGCACCACCAGTGCATTTAGATTGGTGTAACTGGTGCTAATGTTTTGCCGTTGGATTTTCAAGGCCCCACAAATTAAAATAAAATGAAATTTAAAAAATTTGGTTATAAAAAGAGAAACTAAAATTAAATTTAATTAAAAACTAATTTCTTTTTAAATCAATAAAATCTAGCATGAATAAGGAAAAGAATAAAATATGTGTCTAAATTTTAATAAAAACAGAGACAAAATTTAATAAACAAAAACTAAGAAAAAATCAAATGAAATTAAAACAAATAGTTTTCTTTTTAAAATCAATAAAATGCAAATTAAAAGAAAATTAAATAAAAAAAAGTATTTAAAAAATAGAAAATAAGTTTTTTAAAACTAAATTAAATTAAAACTAATTTCTTTTTAAACCAATAAAATGTAAGTTAAAAGAAAACTAAATAAAAAGAAAAAGTTTATGAATAAGGAAAAAAGAAAAAATATAAATTTTCTAACATTTAAAAATAATTAACAAAACTTAAAAAATAACAAAAAAATCCGCTGCCTCTGATCTCTTGAATGGCACGCTTTAGACTCAGTGGTGTACGTCGAACTTTTTTCTGTGGTACGGCCTAATGTTCATGTATGGAAGTAAATATGTATGTATGTACATACTTATATGCATACGTACGTACCTACTGGTAGATATGTGCATTTACGTATGTATGTAGTAAACAATATCAAATTCCATTAAGCTAATTTAATTCATTTCAACTGCATCGAAGATAAAGCCATCCAATGGAGTCTGCAGTTTTCATCTCATTTGCTTCTATTTATAAAGCTTTTGATTTATGTATGTATGTAGGTGCATATGCATTGCTTGCCAGCCAATCAGCAGCAAACGGCATGCCTCCTAAATGAAAAGCCGCATAACTGCCACCCATCCACCCCATACATTATCCGCCATCCAACAGCTGCAAACTAGCTTACTCACTTCAGCAATTACACTTCTATGTGTACTAGTATATGTATGTATGTGTATGCAACTATTCACTGTTGGCGTAATTAGTGTTTGTGGTTATTGGTGCATGTTCACTGCTTTCATTGCTGCCATTAACTTTGTTAATTATATTGTATTATGGACGAAAGCCGATAACGAAACAGCAATAAATACAGCAACGGCAGCAACAAAGCCAGTGATGGCAACAATTGCTAAAAGCAATAAAAAACTAAACAATAACGTGCACTATAAAATCAGCATGTGCAACAATAACAACACTCATAATGCGCATACATACTGGTTGCGCATGCGCACTGCAAATGGTGGCTGTTTAACGTATCGATTTCACGTTTTTTTGATTTTGTGTTTGTTTTTTTCTTTTTCGTTTTCAGTTGCTTTTTTTATTTTTATGATTTTATTTTTTTTGTTTTTGTTTTGCCATTTTGCAACACACAATGCAAACTAATTTAATGCTTTCAATTATGAATTGCAAATTGTAAATTGCTTATTGCAAATGGTGTATACAATTTGCATAACTCATTGAACAAATGCTTAGATATCGACATAGTTACATGCATACATATGTCTGTATGTATGCCTTTAAACAGTATTATAAATATGTATATTATTCAAGTTTAAAATTAAAAAAAATAATAATTTATTGCTTATTAATTGTCTTAATTGTTTTCATGTTCAGCACTGAGAATGTGTATTTTAAGAGTGTATAAGGTAGTTAGTTTACACCCTCTGGCTTATTTGGCTAAATTGAGGCTGAGAAAAGCATTCAAAACAGATTTAAAACCACTACTACATATATAACTAAAAATTAGCTCTTATTTTAAACCGCCAACGATGTAGTCCTTGGTTTTTTTTTCAAATAAAATTCTTTTTTAGTCATAAACCGTTTCATTTCATTTATTCATTTGAGAAACTATTTACTCTTATTGTTTAAAGCAAAAAATATTTAAGTTAGGTTGGGTTAATGTGGCAGTTAGTCCAAATGACCAACTCACATCGCTTTCAACAATATCGCCTGAGTAAATTGTGTTTTAATTTTCTAGAAAGCGTGAAAATCACTTGCAACTTTTCCGCTAATATTAAATCGCTTACCAAATCGCCTCATGTAAATGCTGCTTAAAAGAGCCAAAGACGTGTTAACCTAAAAAGTCTCTTCTGTCATAAGCTAAAGCTGGGCAACTTCAAAAGTAGTGTTCAACTATTACTTCATCTTCCTCATCTCTGCAACTCTAACAAAATGTTTGGAAGAATTTTTTCAACTTCGAAGAGTGCCTACCAAATAGCCAATGACCGGCTACACAAGCGATGACCATCGAAATGTCCTTTCTTGATAATATGAGCAGTTCTTCCGTTTTTTTGTTTTCAATTTGCGGCCATGGTAGCCTAGTTAGTGTACAAATACCCTAATCTAGCCATGACCTATTGGCCTCGGGAATAATATTATTTTTAATCTTTAAAGGACGGTTGCCATGGATATCCCAATTCCGTCTCTGTTTTCACGCAGTGGAATACTGGTACCTTTCCTGGCTAGCTCAACGGTTCTGTAATTTGCTCCAATATCTTTATGTCCCGGAACCCAAAATCAGGCTGACCTTGAAGATAATGTTAATATCATTAAAAGCTGCCAAGCATTCCTGTACAACCTCTGATCTTAGCATTACCGCAATCAGTGATTTGATGGCTGCCTGGCTATCCGTGAGAATATTTTTCGTACTTTGTTGCGTCGTGTATATTAAGGTAAACATCCACCTCCTTTGCAGCTAGAACTTCAGTCTGATAAACGCTACTGTGGCCTGATAAACAGAGAGTAGCTTTGAGAAAACTTCATAGCCAACCCAATTATCGAGCTTGGATCCATCGGTATAGAATTTAAGTTCCCCGCTTCTTCATGGTTTTAGTTTTTGCCGCTCTCTTCCTGATAGGGTTTTCGTCTTAAAGAAGAGCCTGTCGAATGTGGGTTTAGCGGCGGTGTAATCTATTTTTCGACTTCAACTACCAAGAATTTGTAGTATGGAAGTGTGACGGAACCGCCAATCCTCACACAGTGGCGCACTTTTTATATTATAGCGGCGGCGGCCACGTGTTTACCTATTTGATTTACTGCAGGCAAATTGTTTAGTACTTCTATCGCTTTGTTTGCGCCAGAGATGCATAAAAGCGCAGTTCTTTAGACCTTGCTACCTTGCTTAGGGGTTTTAGGTAGCCTTTTGAGTTGATGGCCATGTAATACCATGAGCCTAACTACCGAAGTGTTAACCCCTCGTTGTGTTGCCACAACTAAAGCTCCTGCTTAAGAGCTTTCACTCCACTTTGCTTAAGAGCTTTCACTCCACTTTGCTGAAACTTTGAAGAAAATTATTAGGCACCTAGAGTTTGAATCTCCGAATTTCTCGAGCCCCCCATCTCTTGCAGCAGTCCAGAAAACATTTTTATTTAATTGTGACGGAACTCACAGCTTCAATTGCTACCTGGCTGTCACTAAACATGAACACCTCTTTACTTTTTAAATCAGTTCAGCCAAGAAGACACTACATATGTTCGGCAGCCGAAATGAACGGCTCAGGGCAGAGCTGCGAGAGAAGAGCCCCCTCCCACTACACCGTTCATTTTTGAAGCATCTGTGAAAATTACTACCCACCACTGTATAATCCCAGCAGCAACACCCATTTCTTATCAATGGTCCTCTTCCACGAATGTAGGACCACAGAGGCCTTCTCAAAACGCTGGACTATGTTCTCATTCCAGCTCAGGTTTCTCTCGATAATGACGCCTACATCAGTTTCAATCCTTGGTTTTTCTGTAAAAAAAAATCGAATTCACCGTCAATTACTCGACTCGCCGCACGGTAGAAAGAAATGCATCGTTTTGAAAAACATTCCGCTGACGACTTAAATCGTAGGAGATTTTCATTTTTATTTTAATACTCAGAAGGGTTTATACTGTAATATGAGACTGCGATAAATTTGAGTTTTGACAGAAGGCCACATTCAGCCACACTCGGCCACAGTAGCCCCAATTTGGTTTGTGTTAAAAAAACAAAAACTTTTCTGTTCCTTTGACGATTAAGCCCGTAAATTATTTGGAAAAAACCGGTAATTAGGTATTAGCTAGTCAGTTGCTACGCCCTTTTTTTGGTTTGTTTTCCCCCTCGTAGCCATATAAATATCCACATCATTATTACTAGCACTGTATGTAGTTACAATTATTTTATGTGTGTAAAATTTATCTAACATTTTTATGTTAACAAACCA
>NW_016185329.1:0-4943 GCF_001687245.7 Rhagoletis zephyria | reverse complement strand
ACTTGTTTGGTTTCGTCTAAGAAGACTAAAATATTTGCACTTAATAACTGTGGAAAAAATCCCNGTTTCGTCTAAGAAGACTAAAATATTTGCACTTAATAACTGTGGAAAAAATCCCCATCTCGAAATTTGCTAATTTATTTTTAAATATTACAAATTTGCAACATGAAGAAATTATGAAGCTTCAAAACACCCAGTATCCATCAAAAAGTTGTTTACTGAAACTACCTTAATTTTTAACATGGTTTAAACAGCTTCATAGATTGATGTTTTCAATTTATAAACCTTTTTAAAGCTTTTTTGTATGAATATGGCTATAAGTTTTAGGTAAAAATATTATTTATAGAATACATAGTGAATTTTCATAGGATTTTAGTATGAAAACTGGAAACTATAACTACTTATCTAACTTTATATCATAAATCTAATTATTGGAATATCAAAAATTATATTTGTTTTCTTTTTCAAATACTTACGTTAAGGCAAATAAAAATTTAAAACATTTCAAAAAACATCAACCTGCATAGTATTGGAATAAGGCAAGAAAAGTAAAAAAAAACACAAACATTTTGATATTTATAACCTTACTATAACATTTTTATACTTATAATTGTGTCATAAAAAACACTGACTTACAAAAAAATGCGCACTGGATGCCACTATCCAATTCCTATGCAGAATCGCTTGCTGATTCCGAAAATCGAGTATTTTTTCCATAAATAAGTTTTCGAGATATTTGCAATTTACCGTTATTCGTCTTAAAAAAGTGGTTCCACTTAATCACGTATGTATATCTTATAAGAAATGTAGCAAATGAAAGGTAGAAAAACTCCCCATAAACAGTATATATCTGTGTTCATATGGAATAGTAGGTTATGTCGAAAGCCTGGCGTTAGTATAATGCGGCATTCGCAGCACACGATTGTGAATGACTCACTGGCGCCGAGCTGTTGAAGAACTTTTGGTAAATAAACGTGCAAGAAATAGTTCCGATACTAGCAGGTCAATATTCTTATTAAGTCTCGTCAAAAAATTCCTTGTCGTTAGAATGCCGTATTATACTAAAGCCAGCTTCTCGACATAAGCTACTATTCCATACGAACACAGATATGTACATCAGTTTTCTATAAACTTAGTAGTTTCTGGGAAATTTATTAATCATTCATGATTTTTTCTTGTTTTGTGAAAAAATAAAAAAAAATCTAAATTAAACAGGAAACAATTTAAGAAGTATCAGATTTTTTTTCAAATTTTTCATTTGTGTTAAAGCCTGTTCTTTTATAAAAAAAAAACAAGTAATTTGAAAAGAAGATCGGTGGATGAATAAAAAAGTATGATATACATACATATGAGCAGCAAAGAATGTTACTCCTAGGACATGTACGATTACGTAAATACTTTTGCGCATTTTCATAAAACCATTCACAAATTTGTATTCACATATCTTTCGATTTTCTTCGTTTGCAGCATCCATTTTTGTAAAGGAACATGCTTTAATACAACTAAAAAAAAAATAAAAAAATATTGAAGTTTTCCCCTGTTAAAGTCAGAATTTTTTTTAACTCTTTCATAAAAAAGAAAAAATCTGGAATGATGAATAAATTTTTCAAAAACTACTGAGTTTATAGAAAACTGATGTACTCATATGTCAAGAATGATAGAATACAAGATTTCGCCAATCGAGCTGAGAGCAACCGAGCGTGACGTCAACAAATACCAGAATGCAAGACGAACTCGACAAGAAAAAGAGGAAGCATCGAACAAAAGGCAGTATTGCCAAGTTTTGAATTTGGAAAAGCACCAAATTTTTATTGGTATATTTTATGGACTTAATATGTATATGTACATAATTTTATTGTAAGGATGCCGATTCAAATTAATAAAAATCAATGTTTCGTGTTTTCTGTCGATTTCTTCGGTTTTGCACCTTCAACAACATATTTTGTTGTCGCTTATGATTGTCACTGCGCTATGATTTTGTTTAAATGTTTGTAAAGTTGCTTACCACACTTACGATTGCTATAAATTTTGCTTAAATTTTTTTAAGATTTTCAAATTTGCTGTCTTTAAACTAAAAACAAGAACACCAAAAACGCAACAAGCACCAAACACAAAATTTTCGCATGGTGCGAAAAGCACCAAGTTGGCAACAGTGAATGTAAACAAAAGTATGTATGACGTCATCGAATGGGTGGATGCTGTCAAATCGACGAAGAGAGGTTTAGCGGTCTGCGAATGGCGCCACCTTTGTATTCTGCATCGTGTATATATGAACACTGTTTATGGGGAGTTTTTCTACCTTTCATTTGCTACATTTCTTACAAAATGTATATACGTGATTAAGTGGAACCACCTTTTTTAAGCTGAATAACGGTAAATTGTAAATATCTCGATAACTTATTAATGGAAAAAATACTCGATTTTCGGAATCAGCAAGCGATTCTGCATAGGAATTGGATAGTGGCATCCAGTGCTCTTTTTGTTGTAAGTCAGTATTTTTTATGACACAATTATAAGTATAAAAATGTTATAATGTTATAAATATCAAAATGTTTGTGTTTTTCTCTTGATTTTCTTGCTTTATTCCGATACTGTACAAGTTGATGTTTTTTGAAATGTTTTAAGTTTATATTTGCTTTAACGTATGTATGTGAAAGAAACAAATATAACTTTTGATATTCCAACAATCGAGTTTATGTCATAATCATAGATAAGTAGTTATAGTTTCCAGTTTTCATACTAAAATTCTATGAAAATTCACTATTTTGCTACTATCTCCCTCACTACCAGCCTAATACTTTTCAGCTTTAAATCAGTCTGGCTTTTGATTTAGCAACCGAGTTAATGTCTGGAAAATTAATTTTAAATTCATCAGAACTTAAACAACATCATATTAAATTTTGAGCTTTACTAAAATGAGTTGCCAAATTTATTTATTTTTTCAAAAAAATTACGTCTGGCACAATGTTACCAACAACGGACATGTCTGGCAATAATAAATCTACGTTTCTAGAAGCTAGTAAAAGCCAATGAAAAGAAAATTACCCTTACTATAATGATTTCAAAAATTAGTATTTTTAACTGTAAAACGAAAACGTTCCTAGCTCTTAGACTATAAACTTTGCCGTCTGTCTATTTCATGTACATACATACCCAATAAACACCAAAAAAATATTTCAGATACGTAAAAAGTGATAGAGAATCAAATTTTTTATTATCAAGTGAAAAACTAAAGCTATGTATATAAAGAAGAAAATCACCAACAAAAATTAAAAAAAACTTCAAAGTATCCTGAAATAATCTTGAAAGAAAATAAAACTCGAAGTGAATCAAGTGGCAAAATTACTGTCGGACTATATACTGTGAAGTTAATTATTGTAATATGATATAGATTAACTACATACTACAAAAGGAGTAATAAAATGAAAAATTAATATTTTAATTCATCTATGTACTACGTACATCAAAAAGGTATGAGGTGTTTTACTATATCAATTTCAGTATTTCAATGATATATTTGAGACCAATTGGAGAATTATATTGGAGTTCAAGTTGAGAACTAGCATTTTCTCTTTTTCATACATAGAAAAATGCCCTTTTTGTTTATAAAGCTATGATCCTCCACTTGAGGTACTGTTGAGAAACAACGTTGGAGATTTGAGAAATACCTTAGTTCTCAACTTAACCTCAAGTTGAGCTCAAACATAAATGTTTTTTGGGAACATACATACATATTATTCCTAAACTGCTGTTTAGCACGTTTCTTTAATTCAGCATCAATATTAAAGCATACATTTACGAGGCATTTCCGCCCCAAACATGTACATGTATGGTATTGGTATTGGTGTCACTTTTGAATTGATTTTTTCGCTTTATGTTAGACTAATTTGAAATTTGAAAAATTGTTTGCACATCAGCATCAAAATTCCTTTCTAATGGTATATAATTGTTTATGCCTTAAACGCGAGACAGACGGGCATGCTTATGCAGATAATTTAGCACACAAATGCACAGATTTCCACGGCCAGTAGAACTTTTATTTATTCTTTTTTTATAAGTTCTATATATTTTTAACGTTGCTTTCAGTTAGTTGTTGTTGACGTTTTAATAAAATGTGTCACCTTACCTTTTGTTTACAAAGGACGACCTACCTTACGTCCCAAATAAATGCACTTACCGTGCGCAACAACAATACGCCGGGCCAAACTAAGTAAACAAATATTAGAGCTGTAGCAAACTGTACTGAGTAACGAATACAACCCCTGACTCGATGTACCGAATCGTTGCTCACATAATAATCTCGTTACTCGCATGTTCCGTATATGTACCATCATCGTGAATCAATACAACACAACATATTGTGCGGTAACGAAACTTTTTTTCGTATCGACACTAAAGTGTGTTGCGTGTGTATGTACGTACATGCCCTGTAGGGAAACGAACTAGTGCGGAACCGGTTCGGTTCTAGTGCGTTTGGAACCATAATTCTCTTTTGCATGCTAGCGACTGGCGAATTTAACATTGCGGTGTCCTAGGAAGTGTCAATTGTCCCCCGTTGCATCCTTTTGGCTCTAGTTCCAAACCAGTTCCAAATTCGACAGATGAGATCTAGTTCGTTCTGCATCCCCCTTTCTTTAGTTCCAAACCAGTTCCCAATTCGACAGATGAGATCTAGTTCGATCTGCATCCATTTTTTATATGTAGTTCCCAACCTGTTATAAATTCGTCACCTTAGATGTACATTTCTAATCAGGCTTGTCGAAAAATTTCCCTTCTATATTAAATACGATCGGTTGAAGGAAGGACAATACAATCACAAATGTTTAAACGCATTTATTAAAAATTTATAAACCACATTAGTAGTAGTAGTAGTATTAAACTTAAGTAGTAAGTAAAAAACAAAAGTGCGTTCTGCTTAAAAGTAAAAATATTAGTTCACTTTG
>NW_016185328.1:0-4943 GCF_001687245.7 Rhagoletis zephyria | reverse complement strand
GAAAATTAAGCGGTAAATATTATGCGTTCCACGCTGCTTTATTTATTTAATTTAATTTTTATTTTTTTTTTTTTTTGTTGGCATTGGTTTATGGTACAATGGATGACTAATTAGATTTTAGCTCGAAAGTAGTTTTAGGAAAAGGTCCTGTTAAACCACAAATTTAAGTAAAGTAACCTGTTGATAAGAATGCCGTAAGTTCGAGCTCATTAGGGTAGGTTTTATGAGTTTCGAGTCAAAGCTCCTTCCTCTGGTTCAAGCTAAAAAAAAATATTAAATAAGTCACACAGTACAAATGAATTTAACGTTCACAGATTTTTAGACGTGTTTGGCTGCCGTCCGGATACAAATGTGAAGTAAAGAAACACCTGTTCTAGGAGGCAGGTGTGAATAGAAGGTTATTGTAGCGTGCGATTTTTTCACAAGCTAGAAATATATTATGTGTCAGCTTCTTTTCTGGGTAGATGTCAGTTTAGCCTCCTACCATATCCGAATCGTATCTATACCAGAGTGGCGCGATTATCTCGAGCCAGCTGAAGCTCTTTTCTTGCTAAAAGAGCTCAGTTAGTTCATCTATCACTTGCAGCGGTGACATGGGGGTCTTCCATTCAAAATTAGCTTCTCCATGTTCATCGAAACTACAACTAAATAGGGTTGTTCTAGCTATTGAGCTCAGCTTTTATGTACTTTCCAGTGATGCCAATCTACCCGGCTATTCACATTGGCCTTAAGTATTATAAAAGTAGTCAAGAAGATCGGAAGAAATGTCCCGTATATAAGTAGGTTCATGTTTCCGAATTCGTTCCAAATTAACCGGCCTCGTTGTTAAATTTGACTATGTAAGGGCCGCTTTCTCAAGTAGGTTTCCAAATTTATTTTACCTTTGAACACAAATTTTGTTTTGAACAAATGTCTTTGAAGGGCGGATAAATTTTAAAACCTACTTGAGAAAACAGCGCTAAATAATGGGTTTTACAATTGGGCCGGGTAAATTTTGGTCTATCTCAATAAGGCGCAATTGACCGATGCCCTTAAAACAAACATAACCCAGACCATCGCACCAATATTATATTCCACATACACATAATGGTATTCGTGGGTTTTTCCAAAAAAAAGAAAAGATTTTCACGCACAGCTTTTTTTATTCCATTCCATTTCAACATCTACCCGGCAGTTTTGGAAAACCCTTATAGAACAGCCTAAGTGCTATTCGACTAGTTATCAACCAGATGGTTGTCTCTTTATGGGCGTACTACTGGTGCATTTAATACTTTATTTACAATAATCTGAAAGCAAAAAATTAAGATCAATCGTATGTTTGTGGATTAGACTACTTCGCTCAAACATAGATTTTATCCGCATTCGGACTGTGGGCCAATCATACTATCGAATGTGGAAAAATGCTTTTTTCATTTTCGATACCTTACGCGTGCGTTTATTGATACGTAAGTGGGCAAATCGTTGATTTTCTAGTCGTCTTAGAAGCAGATAAAATGGCCCGTAGTAATAGAGAAGTTAAAAAGGGTTTCAACGTATAAACTCGTGTTTTATTGTAATCATAATTTTTTCATAGTCAACTTTTTTGCATTTTATTGCAAAAACAGAATTTTAACTTTAAAATGAAGAGAAAGCGGTTTTAAAATCGTAAAATAAGGTTCTTAGATTTGTTTTGTTGTTGAAGTAGTAAACGCAATAGCACCCAGGTTCGCTCCCCACTCCGAGCGATTCCAAATTTTTTTTTTATTTTTTATTTTATATTTTAATTTTAATATACACATTATTTTATTTCATTTTATTGAATTTTGTTTTATTACCTTTTTTGTTTATTGTATTTCACATAATTATTTCAAGGTGATAAACATTTTTGGCCACAACAACTATAATTAGATTAAAAAACGTTA
This sequence comes from Rhagoletis zephyria, assembly GCF_001687245.7. Classification (NCBI taxonomy): domain Eukaryota; kingdom Metazoa; phylum Arthropoda; class Insecta; order Diptera; family Tephritidae; genus Rhagoletis; species Rhagoletis zephyria. The sequence continues at coordinate 3,042 of NW_016185328.1, read as the reverse complement.
AACAATATTTAAAAGAACAAAAAAATATGCAAAAAAATGTTTCCTGGCAGTGGAATTCGAACCCGCGACTTCTCGGCTTGATAAATCCGCAATTCTTGCAGCGGACACAGGGTGAACTAATAAAAGTATTATATTTCTTTATTTTGCCGGGTAAATTTTTTCTCTTCATATGGATAGCACTCTCATCTTAAAAAAAAAAAGCTGTTTCTAAGATGTCTATGACTGACACATCTTAAAAATCTATTCTAAACTTAAAACTTAATTTTAACAACAATTAGGGTATTCACAGTTTGCCTTTAAAGTTAAGAGATGGCAACTTTAACAAGATAACACACTCTAATTGTGAGCAACCCTTCACACATGTGTTTCAAGTTGTCAATAAAACAAATATAGTCAGATATATATTTAAAAATCTTGGAAATTGCGCCCACCTTATGGTTTTCTGCTTCACTTTCTATTTTTTCTTAGCACCAAAAATTAGCTGATCAGAGATGCTAGTTCAACACAAAACAAAAACATGAGACAAAGTCGAGTAATTTTGGCCAAAAGTTTTGTCTCTAATTAGTATGGGAACCAACAACAAACAAAGTTACAACATGGTAAAATGTTTTAAAGTTACCAGGTGGCAAAATTAACACAGTAGATACATAAGATAGAATTGTGAGCACCCTAAATGAGTTTTAACTTACGACTATGACTATAGGCCAATGGCTTTAACAAAGTGTTGAATCTCACACTTTTTACTAATGAGAACAACATTTTTTACAACAGTTTTTTGCTCTCAAGTACCCATTTTCACATTCGATAGTTTGGCATGGTAGCGGCGATATGTTCTTACATAAGATATCGTAAATTTTATGTGCTAAGTGATGGATCGATTCCTATAAGAAAGTCCATCGTGCACGGCCCGGCTTTGATGAATTCGGCCAAATTCGCTTAGATGGTTACAGAGCCAAATAAGAAGAAGCCTCAGGAAAAAGATATCAATGGCTTTTGCAGAAACATCCTGCTCTGATTTTTCGTGAAGTTAACGAAAATGCTGTCAGAATAGATACGAACGTAAATTTTCGTAGATTTTACGAAAATCGCACTATGATAGATTCAGCAATGGGCCAGACTGTAAACTAGAATTATTTTTGGATCTTTGAGTAACAAAAAAAAAATAAATAAAATGAAAAATTGTCGAACCGATTTTTCGAAGATAGAATGTCCTCTCATTGCAAAATAATATATCCTGGTAAATTAAAAACTTTAAATTTTATCATTTTGAGCAACAAATAATAATTCCTAATTTTTTGCTTCTTAAGGCAACAACGCTAAAGCCTAGCTTGAGGCATTTCAAGACTTCGTGGGGATTCTTCGGTGCCGTTTAGGATTTCTTCTTGACTTCTCGGAATTAACATTTTAAGTAGATTTCAGGTGTTAAAGTTCATTTAAAACTTAATTTCGAAGTTCCGCACTTTATTTTTGCCTTGAAAGTTAAACAACAAAATATAATTATAGTCAGCGTTCTTTGCTCCAAATAAAATACGCTATATTTAGTTGACTATTTTTATTGTTTTTGATATTAATTCAACATGCAAAATCGGCACGGTCTCTGCTCACTTAGAATTAGATGCCAGCCAGGCCGTGTTGATGACGAATTTCGTCCAATCAGGAATATTTATACGAAAGTCCGAAATCAAAATACTGCGGAGCTTGTAGGTTCATTAGCGTAATGATCAATTCGTGTGAAAGAGATACCCATATTTAAAGCTAGAGGGAACAAATTTCTTATATATTATTAGGTAAATATGTAATTCGATCATTTACTATTTACTCGTCACATCTCATTCTTATAAAAACGTTTTTCAATTTAAGTAAAACATGTTTTGTGCCTTAATATTGTTTGATATTAAATAATTGTACCTATAATATATATATTTACATTCTAAATTCATCACTTTTGTTTGAGTTTTCTACATTCAACTTTTAATTTTTATCATTGCTTGCACACATTAACCCCTTAACAACCATCACCATGCCATTTAAAGCGGGTAANACAAATAAATCACAATGCGATAAAATAAATTCAAAGTCTATGACAAATTGCTCTGGCGGAAAACTCAAACACAGCCATTAGCTGCGAGCAAAGGATATGGCAAACACGAGAGCACGTGCCCATGCATTACCGCCATACATTGCCGAGATAAAAATTACACTAAGGAAACATGATTTGGCATATCGCAGTTCCGCATCACACGCGAATACAATGAGCGAACAGTTCAAGTGCCAGACAAGATTTGCGATTTCACTGACATTGTGCAACAACAACTTGAAAGTGAAGTAAGTATTTATCTCGAGGGCATTAAATTGAAAAAATGAGAAAAAACTTGGTAAAAAATAGTAGAAGAAAGTAAGTGGTATATAACTGCTTGTAGAAAAAATGCTGAAATCGAAAAAAAAGTACCCCCAGAATTCCAGTTTCAATGCTTGCGGCAGTGCCACGCTTACCCCCAGACTGGCTGCATGTATCTGCCACTGCTGGCGCGTTGGCCCGTTGGCAAGTGGGTGGAGCGGTGGGTGACATGTATCGATGACTGATTGATGATGAAGATGAGCTGCGTGGAAATCTACTGCCGCTACCTACTTTGCGCAAAACTTTGTCGTTAAAAATGCTGTTCTTTTCTCCGCTTCTCATCTGCAACTAGTTTGGGAATATTGACAAAATGCGAATTACTTATTCATATGTTGATGATGAGATGGAGATCGAGATACGGCTGCTAAGCAGGAAAATGGCGAGTGGCAGGAGAAATTGGGTGGAGTGCTGAATTGATCAAGAATAGGGGGAAAAATTCACAAATGAGTGCCAAGCTACGAAAGCAGCTGTGCTGCCTGAAACAAAATCACCGCATGCCTGGAAATGGTAAAGCGTTTGTATGTATGCATGTGGGTGTGTGCGAATCTTTCAGCTTTTTCATTGACTGTGCAACTTTTATTTGGAGTTGGGTGGAGGAGCCTGGGACTACCGCAGAGTCGCTGCTGGCTGATAAATCACACATT
>NW_016185327.1:0-4944 GCF_001687245.7 Rhagoletis zephyria | reverse complement strand
TTATATTATAAATCCAAAATAACAATTATTTTTGGTTTTTATATTATATATCTGAGATAACAGTTATTGGAGAATTTTATTTATAAAAGTCATCAATATAAATCAGTCACCGACTTTTGCTTTTTAAATCAATCGAATAAAAGTCATTAACATTTTTCGCAGTTAAGGTGTCGGGAAACAAAAGCTCACTACGACTTATACAAATGACTTTTATAAGTACGATTGAAAAAATAAAGATCAGTGGCTGGTTTTTATTTATGACTTCTACAAATAAAAGTCTTCGAAAACTGTTATTTAAGACACATAATTTAAAAATCAAAAATAACTCTTATTTGCTGGTTATTTAGATAAAAATCCAAAATAATTGTTATTTCGATTAATAAAACAAAAGTCGGAAATAACGGTTATTTAAAGAGTAACTAAATAAAAGTAAAAAAATAATTGTTAAAGAGCGATTTTTTAAATAAAAGTTATAACTGTTACGGTCCCTGGCGGGAGTAGCTCCGAGTTGTCGAAATTTATGGAGATTGTATATACTTTTTAAGTTATCGAAACTTATCGAGCGCTCAGAACGCACGGTTATTGAAATTAAATTATCGAAATTTGTCGACAAACTGGAATGTATCGGGTCAACTCCAAGTCCTACCAAAGACCTTTAAGGGTATAAAAAAAATTTGTCACGTTTTAGTTCCAAAGCAGAAGATTTCCCGGTTTTTGTACCTTATAAGTTAAACGACGTGCTAAACTAGGAAACCTCTCAAAGGGTCTTAAAAAAACTAGAAAAAGATCGAAAAATGGAAAATGGCTTGGAGAAAATAAGAAATGTTACTGCGGCATAAAAAACGCATATGGTTTTCTTATCCTGAGGAAATTCAATCTTCTTTCTGGAATGCAACCTTTTGCTTACCTAATATACCCTTTCTTTCTGCAGCTATTGAAAATACATACATATATCGTTACTATGTCAAAAACTTTTGGACATAAAGTGCACATTTTTATAGAAAATACTTGCACATTTTCTATGTAAATCCTCTTCAATCAATCGTTCACACATTTTACTATGGAAATCCCGCTCAAACTTAGAAGACCCAAAGTTTCTACACAGCTCACACATACACTTGACCAACACCACACTCGATTATTTAACCATTTATATGCATAAATTTCTTTGCTTCAGCGCTCTTCGGGATTTCCAGCTCATCAGCATTTATAGCGTTTTCATTTAACTACACAAATACTGTATATTTCTTATGCATATCCTTTTACTCCACACAGGTACTCTATGCAGCTCAGGCGGTCGTTAGTGGTCAATGGGTCATCCATTTCGGCGCATTAAACTGCAATTAAGTGGCCTCGTAATGCCAATGTTACTGGAATTTATTACACCAAATTATTTATGCCGCCAGTGGAGAGCCCTGCCCGTATTTTGGACGTAGCATCTCGATAGATTTGTACACTTCACTGGTCAGCCACTCAGCTATTCAACCACCCAATTCATGTAGTAGCAGCTCACCGTTGCCTTCGGCGATGCTATGCAGCTGGCAGGGTAGTTTTCATGCCTTTAGCGAAATAAACTACATTAAAACTACTTGTAACTCGCATTAGCTTTAGTCTCTTTTTTGTTTTGTGGGTTGAAGAAGGATCAGCGGTGTATAAATCTTCGATGCTTCCTTTTGACTTAAAACAAATACACATACATACCTACTCACTACATGACCAATAAAAACATTGAACAGTCTTTACTACTGAGCAGTGAAAGATGTCCACTTCCTTTTTCCGCCCCGAGTTTTCGCTTGCACATATCCCTTCAGATTTTAATCCTTTTAATTAATTGAAATTGCTGGCAAATGCCAAAAATATATTTATTTACGAGTATTTATGCCCGAAAGCGTATTTATATCTATTTATATGTATGTTATTTGTTGTTCTACGAGATTTATTGAGTGCGAATTATTTGTTTTGCTGACTAAAGCAAAAGCCCAAGTACACCCGGGGTGAAAGTAAATTTGAACAAGAATGAATGTCAGCTAGACGAAGCGAGACAGCGGAAATGCTCGTGTTCATTAATTATGATTGTCAGCGGCACAATTAATAACACATGTGGCTGCGAGCGTGAGAGAAGAAGAGGAAGCAAAAGAATTACATACATATGCATGTAGTAGCAAACTACTCAAGAAAAAATATCGCAAACAGTTATAGGCACATATACAGAGTGACCAACAACATTTTTTCATACTTTCCATCCGGTTACTCTGTACGACGTTTCTGTTGGCGTGGGCGTTGTAGACATTTATTTTACTTTCCGCTTAGTTTACGAAAAATACAAAAAAACAAAAAAAACTATACCATCTTATGCTCATATGTGGCAAAGTAGTATTTGTAGTCCAGTGTTATCGTTGTTAATCAGCTTTCACAGTCTTTTTGATTAATTATCTTCGCAGAATTTATTGCTTTTAATTGTTTGAATCCATAACGTCGCTTGTGATTACTTTCCTAGCTTTTTGTCAAATATTTATAGTCTCTGATTTATAGTTTTGTATTCATTTCCGGTCGATAAAAATGGTAGAAGCATGAAAAAGGATATGGTCTAATGTACAATTGCATAACAATAAGAAGGTTCTATGTTTGCATGTTAGTAAATACCTTTTAGTGTGTGCATTAGGGTAGTCCAAAAAAGTTTAAAATGTTAAGGTCTCGCAACCGTTATTTTTCTAAACTGAAAAAAGAATACGCCTATTTTTTGTTAAAAAAAAAATTATAATTAGAACTGCCTCAAGGCCCATGAAGTTTTTGCTGTATTTTATATGAGGAAAAAATACTTTTTCGTATAGAATTCTTGAAAATTAATATTTTTCGATCGGAAAACTCTGCCTCTCTTCAAAATACTGCCACAAATAATACCCCATTGTTTATTATAGCATTTTTTTAATACTACGATTACCCCATTCCATTTTATGGGGTTTTGGGGTTTTAGTTAATATTAAAAAATCGTTAAACTAACAATATGGTACTGTTGTTAGAAGTCTCCTAAAGAGAAACAAAGTTTTTGCTCGAAAAATATTGGTCTTTGAGAATCATATATCATTTCTGCAAAAAAGTGTTTTTTCTCATATATAAAATGCATGGAAAACTTCGTAGGCTTTGGAGCAATTCTAAATACCTTTTTTAACGACAAATACGGATATTTTTTTTTCCGTTTATAAAAGGATGAAAGCTTAATATTTTTGGACCACCCTAGTGTACGTTGGCAAAAGTTTGTTCAACAAATCAAAATATCCAGGGCCAGATCAAATTCCCAATATCGATTCCAAATACATTGACTAATGGTTGGAATCGACCATTTTTTGTTTGTATGAATTTTCGACCGAACTTTTCCTTTATCATACAACAAAGTTCTGCCAAAGGGCGAAACTTAATTTTTTTTCGGGATTTTGCATGTTTATTTTTTGAAAATCCCAAAAACTATTACAGTTACGAAAATGTTGCTGGTCTCGTTTTAAGGAAGATATTCAGGTTTATTAAGAAATATTTTATAAAAAAATTCTACGAAAAAAATGTGCTAAATTTTTAAATTAAACAAGTAATTTTTAAGCAAAAAACAAAACCGACTTCAATTCTCATATAAAATTTTATGAGTACCGTTAATTTCTTCATGATCAAATGGTCGGATGTAAACCAAATTAGTATGGGACAACTTCGGAGACACTACTTTTCCGATAGAAAAAGAATTATCGAAATCGGTTTACGTGGTCCAAAGTTATGCGGTAACATACATAAAAAAAAAATATTCCGACGAACTGATTTCCTTCTTCTTTTTTTGAAAGATCCTGAAATTTTCAAGGTTTACGAGGTCCAAAGTTATGCGGTAACAATACATAAAAAAAAATATTCCGACGAACTGATTTCCTTCTTCTTTTTTTGAAAGAATCTGAAATTTTCCAGAAGTGCCATTTTTTAAAGATATGACGTTTTGATCTTTGAAATCATTTTTTTTTTTTTGCAAACACTAAATAAAGTTATCGCAAACAATTTTTATTGAAATTAAATTTATTTTTCTCTTTATTTTATAGTTTGTAATCCGTTTTTTAATTTTAAAAATTCACATCTTTCAAAAACACCTTCTTGAAAATTTCAGGAGTTTTTAATATCAGCTGGATATTTTGTATAAACAATTTTGAACAAAAATTTATATAAGTTTTTGCTTTTAAAAATTTTTAAATATCAAAGTTTTATGATCTTTTTTATTTTTCGAGTTTTTTATATTATTCCTATATAAGTATATAACTCCAAATATCAGCTTTAAAACGGGATTGGAACCATAATAGGTTTTGAGAAAGTGTGGAATTTTGAACTTTCGAAAAAAATTTTCTTTATTTGTTTCCTTTGGCAAAACTTCTTTATATGATAAAAAAAGTTAAGCTCAAAATTCAGCCAAACGAAAAATTATCGATTCCAACCATATTTCGATTTGACATGGATTGACCCAGGGGAAATTCCTAAAAACATGGTAGCGGCAGCACCTAAATATTGTGCCAAAGCCTAAGAAGCAGCCAAACGCTCCGACCAACTATCGTCCTCTTTGCATGATCGTGTCAAAAACACTGTCGAGGCATCTGGGGTGTCACACCAGCAGTGTAGCTGTCTTAAATCAAAATCTACCATTGATGCGATAAAAGTGGTCAGAGACCTGTCCGCTGAAGCAATCGCAGGCAAACCACCCAACCAAATAAAGGAGTGAAAAAATCTAATAATTTATTGTACTGCTTATTTCTCCGTTTTTTCGATAAAATTAAATTTCGCTAATTCACAGCAAATTCTTGCCTGATTGCTTTCGTTTGACAACGATTTTTCATGTCAACTTCGACAGTCGAATACGCTTTGCTTTTACTCCACCCCAATGGCCGTACAATTCATGCATAAAACTTTATCATTATTCAACTCATC
>NW_016185326.1:0-4944 GCF_001687245.7 Rhagoletis zephyria | reverse complement strand
ACAATCGAATAAACTGAGATTTTACCTAGTTTATTTATATACTCTAACCTAACATTCGAAACATTTTTTTTTTTTTTTTTTGAAAATGGATCTTGAACGGTTTTATTAATTTTATATCTCAATACTAAGTACCTCAAAATTCTCGACTGCAGAAAATGGTACTAAGAAATAAAAGATAAAGTAAAAAAAATTCAATATGCCAATTTTCTATTAATGGACCAAAAAAAGAAAATAATTTTTTGCAGTCCCATAGAAATTGTTTTGATAACTTCTGATTTTAAAATTTTAGCAAAAGTCATTGTAAACAATTTGTGAGATTGAAAATAAAAAGGGAAACCGAATGAAAATCTTTCATCTTTTTTTTTTTGTGGTGTAGCAGCTTAGTAAACCCTGTCCAAGTAAGTGAATCGACTGTATATTGTTATCGGTGAACCCCATTAAGTGTGAATTTACGTGGCGAACTTAGCTCTGTGGGCAGACCTTGGCTAGGCTTTGTAATCCGAAGTCGTTGGTTCATATAGAAGTAACCGCGGTGAATCAGACTGATGAGGAGATGTGGTGATCTTCGAAATAGCAGCTATAACTTCTACCTTTGTAAATTATTTTTGTTCTTCCACTTCCTCAAGCTCAATAAAATTTTTGAATATTTTTTCACCTTTTTTTGTTTTACTTGTATTTCAAAATACTTCAAACTAATTTTACCTTATTAATTTCTAAATTAATGCTATACGTATTTTTAGCAAACAGTTTGTCCGTTTTTTTCTTAATTTAAAAATGGCGAGCCTGTTTTTTTAGCAAATTAAGGTTTTTCGAATAACTCGAAAACTGCTTTTCGAAAAAATGCGAATAATCGAATACCCTAATATATAGGTATATATGTAAGTATGCATTCTGCATATATACAAATGTCGACATACTTAAACACAAACTATTTGCAGACTATTGATACATCAACGATTTTATGGCAAAATAAATTTCAAGCCAATAAAGTTAAATCTATAACACGTGCTTACACAGATATAAAAAAAAATAATATTCCAGTCATAAATTCTTGGCTCCTCCCTCTGCGAAGAAAACTATTTCAAACGTTTAAAGAAAATTTACCCAAAAAAGATCGAACATTGCCTTTCATTTGGCTGGTCATTTGTGGGTCGTTGTTGCTACGTACAAATATGTTCCTCTAGGGAACACCAAATGGCATTATAGTTTTGGTCCAATGTTTGTAATTACCAGAAGAAGGAGAAAAATGAAAATGTTCACAAAATGATCAGAATTTCGAGTTGACGCGATTTAGCCATGTACGTGTGTACGTCTGTCTGCCTGTTTATCTGTTTGAATGCAACCTAGACTCTCAGTTTCGAGATATTTGGGAGAATTGGCCTTGACGTAGTTGGCATCACTGGCAGAGGGTAATTTATTGAAGAGTCGTGTCTTAAGGGTTTTTAAAGATGTTTACCATATAAAGGACTTGCCATCTGGCTTTCTATTAATTCAAAAAAGAAAAAAGAGTATACGCAATCATTTGTTATGCCTTTACTTGTCAACATGAAAGGACAGCGCATTCCTCACGAAGTCAAACACCAACTCCCGCTAGTTTGAAGACATCCCCATTTTTTGCAGAGCGTTTCCAATGATTCGCATGCTGGTTCAGTTTTAGGAATTTTTTTATTATATGAAATGTGATTAATTTTTCATTTTGAGAATTGCCAGGCTTACATTAGAGTAGCACAAAAAGATGTCTGTATGTATACCCATACAAATATATACACATTTATAAAAAAACTGGATCGAATACATATGCACCACTTAATCAGCGTCTAAATGAGCGCATGTAAGTTTTGTTCGCATTGTTCGCGGATAAAGTCATTTGTTCTGTCAACAAGAAGTTCATCACTATCTTCACTCCCAACTTTCGGTTTAACACAGATCGTCGCGGAGGTTAGGACAGTGGTCAGATTGCCCTCACTCTTTGGTGGTTGTATATTGTGTGCAAATAAAAGACCGAATGGCCCTGAATGTGAAGCTTGATTCACAAAATGTTACAAACTAACAAGATTCAAAAAATGCTGCATGGTTACTTACAATGGTCGAAAAAAATATAGCCACAGCAAATATTGACAAGTCTTAACATTTTATTTAAATTTTATTTTTATTTTTTGTTATTTAATTGATTTTTTTTTTTTTTAAATATAGTTAATTTTTTACAAGAACAGCACTTTGTATAAAAAAAATCAACAAACTTTTGTAACAAATTCGAGCGTTGTAATTAGATTTCTTAGAAATATTTTTAGTAAACAGTTTTCTAACCAATTCTATGGTAATAAAGGGCAACTTTTAAATGGCGTTTTCTTCCATATAACGAATAAAGACAAATTATTATTATATGGAATATAACATGTACGACAAAAAATAAAAAAAAAATTTTTTTCCGCTTTGTTATGCTAGAATTGAATAGGCTACACAATTGAATACTCAAAATCTTTACAAGAAATCTTATAAAAAAGCTAGATATTTTTACGAAAGCTTGTACAATTTTTTTTTATTATTGAACAAATTTTTAAACTCAGATTTTCACGATTTTCGTTAAAGAGCTAAAATTAAATAACAAAAAAAAAATGAGAATTGTGTATGTGGTGCGGCTATAATTTTTTCGACCACTGTAGTACATTTGGGTGATCACAAAAAAGTAAAGCCGGAATTTTTATGCTCTCACCCCTAGGATTGTTCCGTACCGAAACAATTTTACCTGTTTTTTTTTTTTAATTTAAAAATCAAAAAATATTTAGAGGTCGCTCAAAGTTTTCCATGTATTTTATATGGAAAAAACAAGTTTTCGTAGAAATGGTATAGAATTCTTGAAAATCAATATTTTTCGATCGGAAACCCAATTTTTTATTTTTTTATAGGACGCCTAAAAACCTCAAAATATGCAATGGGGACCTATTTGACCCATTCTAGGGGGTGAGAGCATTAAAATTCGCACTATTTTTTCACATGCATTTTGGATCACCCTAATGCACGTTCATGTATGTATTGTTGGTATATGTTCAAAAAACCCAAAAGCGTGGGGCATGGTAAAGCTCTTTGTAGACAATCCTGCGAAATTCCATTGAATTGTCATTACAAACTTACGCATTACATACATAAATACATACCTGTATGTACATTAAGACGTATCACGAAAAAAAGTTTCAATTTCAATACATACATATGTCGATAAAAAATTTAGGGTGTTCATTTTTTTTAGGCACCCTCTAAACACCGCTAAATCGCGTTTTTTGCTATAACTTTCTTATTTGAAACTCCGGACTATGATTAAAAAAAACGTTTTGAAACTCATTTTGGAAATAGTATCTCTAAATTTTTATTTTAAATTTGCCTAAACAAAATTGTACACGCAAAATTTTTTCCGACATAAGTGTTTAAATAAAACGGACACACGCTAAACTATTTTTTCTCTCATATGGCGTGATACGGCTTAATGTACATCCTTCATTATCACAGTACAAGCAACGGGGGTCCTTCAATCTGATACTTTCACGTACTTAAGTACGTACCTATGTATGTTTGTATGTATGTACGTGCATATGTCAGTGCCAACAACTGCTGCTCTTTGCTAGCTGATTTATGAGAATTTTGTTCATCAAGTGCTAAGATTACGAGTTGAGTTGAATTGAGTTGAGTTACAACACGTAAAACTTATTTAATATTTCAGGTGCAAGTTGACGCCGACACTAAATCAATGGTAACACTGGCAGTTTATATGATTTCGTGTAAATGGCAACGCGAAGTCACATACGACTCTTTGATAGTTTTTTTTTTTGTTTGATTCGTTTTTCTTTTCGTTTATTCTTCTCGAGTATTGGCTTACGCGACTATTTCACGCTACTTTGAGTTTCGGCTTACACTGTTCCAACACCTCGACTAACTTTATAACTAACAGCTGAGGCGTAAATGAAAATAGTCCGTAAACACGTTCGTGATCCTTACATGAAATACTACGTGTTCAGTCAAGTTTTGGGTCAAAACGGCCGTATCGACTCATATAAAAAGGTGTGGTCGCACTACCTTTGCCCAGATTTTAATAGCATTGCTGTGTGATAGCAAAAGCAGAAATCTGCCTGAAGAAAATGTGTTAATGAAAATTCATATCCATTCGCTTTGTTTATGATATTCCTATGTACGGTACATCGGCTCATGTTTATGCTCTGTGAACAAAACAAAAACATAAATACCACATACTACTAGTTTAAGACATACATATGAATATTGTAAATAGTAGCTTGCCGCCAACATAACCTCTGAAACACCTCTGGCGAAACAATGGCCCTTACATAAAAACAATACTGGCAAACGCCTACAAAGGAACAAAGGCAAATTCACCAGCAGCAATGGTTATCAGCAGTAAATATTTTTCAGTTGCCATAAAAGCAATCAAATGAACGGCAGGGGCATTTCTAGGCTCCAACATAAATACATATAGTACAGTTATTTACAGACACACTTGACTAACTGCAAAATACCCATTCAACACATCGTTGTTATACATACTATACATACTACATATACATACAGTGGTGGAGATATATGTAAATATGGAATTCTTTGGCTATTTTCCTTTTAATTATTTAATGTTTATTATTAAATTTTTATGAAAGCGTAGCTCGTTATCTAACAAAAACAATGTGAGTCACAATTTCAAACTTTTTACAAAAATTAGCAAATTCCGACAAAAGTTTCATAAAAATTTTGAGCTTTTTAGTTAGATTTCTTAGAAACATTCTGAGTATGCAGTTTTGTAGCCCGTTCAATTTAAGTATGCTTAAGTAGTTTGAAGTAGCTAGGACTTACGGTTGAACTTGCTAAAATGTCATATCCCTATTTACATTCTCGTCGGCGCACAGTGTAAGATTTGACCCATCTAGCTGCTTTTATTTCTGTAAT
>NW_016185325.1:0-4944 GCF_001687245.7 Rhagoletis zephyria | reverse complement strand
ATAGTAAATAGTATTAACACTACAATACTCCCCCTTCCAGAGAGTTATTATTATACAAATTGAAAGTAACTTGTTTCTTTTTAGTCGTTGTTGAAACTATATGGTTGTTAGTGTTATGTGGTTCTGTTATTGCAACTATTGCTGGCTTTAGTCTGTCAATCGAAATAATTTTAATTTCATTATTCACATCTACCTTAAAATATTTTTTGTCTTTTTCAATAACTCTGTAAGGCCCTTCATAAGTATGTTGAAGAGAATGCTTGTTAACAATGCGAATAAAAACAAATTTGCAAGTTTGTAAATCTTTTGGAACATAAATTCCTGAATCGGAAAATTTGTGATGTTTTAAATTTGAATTAAAGTTTTTAAAACGTTCCCGTAAACTTCCTAAAATTTCGGCGGAAGTAACATTTTCTGTAGTTGGCACAACAAGTTCTCCAGGTAGACGCAAATTTTGGCCAAAAAGCATTTCAGCTGGAGTGGCTGCAATATCTTCTTTGTACACTGAAGGCAAACCAAGAAGAATAATCGGTTGCTCATCGTACCAATCTCTAGTTCCATTCCTAGCCAAAATTGAAGTTTTCAATTGTCTATGGAATCGTTCCACAATACCATTACTTTGAGGATGATAGGAAGAAGTTGTGATACCAAGTAATTTAGTAAGTTCCGAAAATAATTTGGACGTAAATTGAGTACCCTGATCCGTCGTGATTTCTAAAGGCACACCGAAACGCGAAACATATTCATTAAAAAATTTATTTGCAACTGTCTGTGCAGAGATATCCTCTACAGCATATGCTTCCGGCCAACGAGTAAATCTATCCATAATTGTTAAAATGTAGCGGTAACCTCTTGAAACAGGAAGCGGTCCAACAATATCTAAATGTATATATTCAAATCTGCTCTTCGGAATTGGAATTGTGCTCACAGGAGATTTTGTGTGACGATAAACTTTAGATTTCTGGCAACTTATACATCCTTTTGACCATATGTTTATCTCCTTGTTCATACAAGGCCAATAATACTTCTTCACTGTCCTGTTGCTGTTCACTCTGTAAAATTTTGAAATTAAGTTCTGAATTTTTAATCACATCTATTTCAAACGCACGAGATAACGTGTCAGCTACAATGTTGGCCTGTCCTTTAATATACTGTATGTCACTAGTAAACTGTGCAATAAACTTAAGATGCCTTGTCTGTCTTGGACTACGCTCAGTTTTGGAATTTAGAACAAAAATCAAGGGTTTGTGGTCAGTAAAAACCGTAAACTGTCTTCCTTCTAATAAATACCGAAAATGTTTAATATTCAAATAAATTGCTAAAAGTTCCCTGTCAAAAGCACTATATTTCATTTCTGCTGGAGAGAGTTTCTTTGAAAAGAACGCAAGTGGTTCAGACTTATTATTGAAATGCTGCTGTATGACACCACCAATTGCTGTATTGGATGCATCTACCGTTAAGACAATTTTGCATCTTTACTAAAATGATTTAGCAAAATCTTAGATGCAAACTTCTCTTTAATGCATTCAAAAGCTTTAATGGATTTGTCATCCCAAACCAAAATTTTGTCTCGCTTTTTACTTGTTTTATTAATTAAATCATATATAACTCCAGTAAACTCAGCTAATTTTGAAATATATCTATGGTAATAGTTAACCATACCAATAAACTTTTGCGCTTGTTTTATTGACTTCGGTCGTTCAAAATTGCGAATCGCTTCTACTCTGTTTACAGAAGGCTGTATCCCTGCCTCAGATAAACAATGTCCTAAAAAATCTATACTTGGAACACTAAAAATTCATTTGCTTGGTTTGACGACTTTGAAAATATATTTGATTCCTAAGGTTCATATTAAAATCGTGAATATGAGGCAAAGGATAACGATCCGGTACAGTCACATTATTAAGTCTTCTAAAATCACCACAAGGACGCCAGTCATTAACTTCTTTATTTGGTACTAAATGAAGTGGAGATGCCACAGATGAATTTGATGGTCTACAAATCCATGTTTTTACCAAAAAATCTAAATCAGTTTTAGCTACTTTAAATTTGATAGGATCTAAGCGCCTTGGCTTAGAAAAAGGAAGGTTTCCTTCAGTGACAAGTCTGTGAACCGTTGTATGCTTAACCGGTTTTAGAGTAATCTGGCTCAGAAATTTTGTATATTGATCATCTACTGAAAAAATTTTCGGAAGAGGGACATTGCAAAAGTACGAAATTGTATTAACTGATTGATTTGTTAACGGATCTACTAAACACTTGTTTTTAATATCAATAAGAAGTCCATATTTACACAAAAAATCAGCTCCTATAATCGGCTTCGCAATATCAGCAATCAAAAATGTAAAAAGGAACTCACGCCTTAAACCCAAATTAATATTCAAAAGTTTCTTCCCGTATGTAAAAATAGTTGAGCCGTTAGCTGCCGTTAAAATTATATCTGAAGATTTCCTAGTATTCGAAAATTTAGAAACTGGAAGTACCGAAATTTCTGCTCCGCTATCAATTAAAAAATTTAGTTTGTTTGTTTTATCAAATATAAAAAGGCGACGTGCGGAAATGTCCAAATTCCCGTTGTTTGTCGCCGCAACAACGGACGACTTTAGTTTGTTGGACTATTATTTTTCGAAAATGCACATGGTTGTTCACATTTTTTAGCCTTGTTTCCAAATTTATAATGATATCTACATAACCAATTCGGATTGTCGCGTATTTAAAAATTTTATTTTTATATAAACTTAATTTTAATTTAACGTATTTTAAATTTCAAAAAAGAAAAAATTCTGAAGTAATCAAAAATTTTCTTTTTGATTTACATAAATTGAAAAAGAACTTAATTCAATAATTTCAAAAATAACAAAGTACAAAAATGAACAAAGTACAATAGTAAATAGTATTAACACTACACTAGTGTTGGTTACAAGGTAGCGTGGTCCTGTATTAGTACTTAACCTAGTCCCACTTTTTCCAGGGCGTATGCATGCGCGTTGAAGATTTTTGTGCTATCGCTTTGTATTGCTGTGCAGACGTCGTTTTCTTTATTTTTTCCCTTCACCTATACTCTATNTATCGCTTTGTATTGCTGTGCAGACGTCGTTTTCTTTATTTTTTCCCTTCACCTATACTCTATTTTCCTTCTTACTCATGTAACGTTTTCAGTTTTAAAAATTTCACTCTCCATTTTTGCGATACCGCCGCCTAAGAAGTTTCACTTCAAAAAGATTTTCCGTACGTTTCCAAGGCAGTTAAAAAATGCGTATAATTCTCGTCACGAAATTGATATCATAAATTTTGTGTTTCTAGTTCAACTTTCGTCACTCGAAAATTTTACCTAAGGAGGTGTTTTATTTGATAACTTTGACAAATACATAGTTTAGGAAGAGCCTGCCTGAAACTATACAACAGTGATTCTCAAAGTTGTTCAGGTGGACCCCCAGGGGTCCACGGAAGACTCGACGGGGGTCCACGGTGATGTGAAAAAAATATGGGGGTCCATGAGTTGTAAATAGGGGTCCACGAAGTTTTATCTGGTTTCGATGTAAAGAACCAAAAATGGTTGCCTCTTTATTTAACTTAAACTTATTTAACTTAAATTTGTTTAGTTAGTGTTTTTCCTGTAGACTAAAAAGAACCGGATGCTGGTATGCCAAAGAGTGGGGCGGGACGAAAATTGCTGGCAGCAGAGATTTAAGCACTTGTGTATTTTCAATGCTACAGGATAGTACGCCACCATTATCTTTTTGAAGAGATTCTATAATTTTGAGTTCCTTGAGACTGAATGCTGGTTTGATTCCATCGCTGAGACCGGACTCACACATTGTCGATTCTTCACTGATGACTCCAAAACTGACTATGGGTCATGATCTGGAGTCTTTTTCTAGTTTAATGGAGATAAGCTTCACTTTTCTGTAGGGGAATATGCTTCGGTCTTCCAGGCTGAGGTAATTGCAATACTCAAAGCCATGGACTACGTGGTGGAAGATAGGTGGAGAGGAAGGAGTTTACGTGATTGCAGTGACAACCAAGCTGCACTTAAGGCATTGGACAGCCTTCTATTTAAGTATTTCCAAACTAGTTCGGCAATGCAAGTCTCAACTAAAATATGATGGTGAACATAACGAGGTTGTTTTACTCTGGGTGCCAGGTCACTCAGGAGCACCTGATTATGAGACATCTGATCATTTAGCCAGAGTTGGCTCAGACCAGGCATTCCTCGGTCCGCAACCAGTGTTAGCACTCCCACCTTCGGCAATCGAAGCCACCATCAGAAACTGGGTGAATACTTCGGTCAGAAATGACTGAGAGGCATCGAGGGGATGCAGGTGGGCAAAACTTATGTTGCCTTCAATCTCACAAGGTTTATCTATTTTTTTGCTCTCACTGAGCAGACGACACTGCAGACAACTTGCTGGACTGCTGACTGGTCACTATGCGGAACAAACACCTGACTGTGATAGGCGTAAATGACAAGTCCATTTGCCCATCTTGCCTTGAAGAAGATGAGACGGTGGAACACTTTTTGTGCTTCTTGCTTGCTTGTTTATTTGCCGTCGACTTTTTTAAACTCGTTATTACCTCTATTTACAGTTTCTGAATTAAAAATTTGGCGTAAAAAGCTTAGCCTTTTTGATGTTTTAAGTTTTGTGTTTTAAAAATGTGACAAATATTGTTCGCCTCACCTTAAAACTCGGAGCGATAAAAATAAAAATGATGGCTTTAACACAAATAAACTATTTTACATATACTCCACTTGCAAAGTTATGAGAGAGGAGAACATTTGATGAGTTTATGGTGATCGCAGTGCTCGTAAAAAATATAACTCTTCCGAGCGAGAGAGTATTTTGATTTATTTACGAGCTCTATTTTTTTTAAACCTACAAGTGTGTAATCACATAATTTTTATAAATAGAACACAAGAAAATAGTTTACTTTTATTTTGGCCAC
>NW_016185324.1:0-4944 GCF_001687245.7 Rhagoletis zephyria | reverse complement strand
AAAAGTAGTAGAAACACTACTGAATGGTTATACAAAGGGCGCGCTTAGAGTGGCGAGTGGCGAGTGGCAACAGTTGCAGTTGCTTGTAAACATACGCGTACGAGTAGTACAATATTCACGTTTTGTGTCTATTCCTAGAAATGGTTGCAAGTGTGTGCGCCTGTGCTATTTTTACTCCTCTTGAACTAGGTAAATTAAAAACAGCCACTGACTGACTGTACGTATACACCTACATATGTAAGCCCTAAAGCACACAACGCAAAAACACAGCAGCCAAGCGGAAATGAAATGACCTTGTGGCGGAAATAGTACACACACACACACTCACACATAGATAGGACCCGGACAAAGGAAAAACAACAAAGTGTCGGCAAGGTTAGCTGGGGAGGAAAATGCTTATAGAGAATAATTTTCTTAGAATCGCGTTTGTTTTCATCTTTCGGTTTGCAGGCAAAACCGCCGCCGCAGCAAAGTGTGAAGGTGTAAGGCGCAATAAAGTTAGAAGCCAAATGTTGTAGCATACATAGTTGCGCGAAGACAACTGGCGCGGCAGTCGTGGGGTAGTTGGTGAGCGAATTAAACGCTGCTAACAGCGAAAGCAATAAAAAAAAGGAAAGAAAAACGTGCAACAATAACAACATCATTGCGAACTGTATTAACTAAGATAAATTCACAAGAAGTGTAATGAATAATGCAAAGAAGCATGACAAGCAGATGAAAGTAGAAAAGCGAAGAAAAAACCATCAAAGACTGAGGCAAAAAATATACCACAAAATGCCTTTTTCGTTGACAATGAGTGGGGCGGGGGGCGTGCTTCTGTGTTTGTCGTCAAAGCAAACAGCAAACCGAAATAAAAGCAACAAGCGATGTATGAATTCTACTGCCAACCCTCCGCGAGCACTAACCAACCGTGCCGAAGGGCCAGAAATGTCCGCTGGAGGATAGAGTGTTGTACATACGTCTACTTGAATGATGGCTAGGGGATCTGGGCTAAACAGGTTTCAGAGCGAAGTGAAGCAACAATGTGTTGCAAGATAAATGTGCGTGTATACATATGTTTATACATACCTATTTACTATGGGCAATTGGATCAGTTTATGTGGCAAAATTAATTATGACCAAACAAGTGGATTTTTAAAATTACACGTTTTTTTTTATTGATGGGCATATAATTTCCCACAATTGTGTAAAAAAGAAAATCTTAACCCCCGACGACTGGTGGGTCTATAGGGATTACTTCTAAATTTTTGGTTTTATTGAAAAAGTTTGAATGCAGTTCTATATATTTGTATAAAAGAAAAAATAGCACTTACATTTTTAGCTGGTAGTCCACAGAACGGCCCTAAAAACGGCAGAAAAGGCAAACATTTCAAAAGCTTTTTCAAATTTCATTAAAAAATAATTTGGGGTTATGTTAGGAGTATGTGTTCTTCTAAAAAAAAAATCCAAAAAATTACCAGTTGTATATACATATGTCTTTTGAAAGTACCTTCTTTTTAACCGACTTCCAAAAAAGGAGGAGGTTATCAGTTCGTCGGAATATTTTTTTAAATTTTAATTTATTTTTTATTTTTATGTATGTTACCGTATAACTTTGAACCACGTCAACCGATTTGGATAATTCTTTTTGCAACGGAAAGGTAGTGTCTCAGAGTTAGTCCCATACTAAGTTGGTTTAGATCCGATCATTGAATCATGAAATATATAGATATATATATTTTTTTTTAAGTCGGTTTTTTTTTGCTAAAAGTTACTTGTCTCTTTATTTTTTATATTTTTGTTTTAATTTTTTAGATGATCATTAACTTAAATATGGTCGTTCCAAAATAGATAAAAAACAGAACAAAAAATCGATTTCAATATTTCGCTCACATACAACGACTTTGACCACCTGCTAAGCCGGTGTCATTCGTGTTTTACAAAAACAAAAAACACTCGTATATGGCCTGAAGTGGTCTTTATCAAACACCAAGGACAAAAAGTTTATTTATGTAAATATGAAAAAATACTTTTTGTCACAAAAAAGGGATCAAGTTACCCATAGTGCATGTGCATGTATGCGTGTGGGTATGAAAGCATCTGTTGTACGCTTCAATAGATGAGGGAGGGAAAGGAATACAGGAATACCTCTTCAACGCAGTTACAACAGTTTGACCTTTTGTGTATTCTCGACAAAAAGTAGATACATTTATTTGACAAGGGAACAAGTTTATATGTAGTACAATGCATAAATTCGTATTTATCGATGTGCGAGTATTGTATATTACAACAAGTATATTTGTATAGTATTACAATAAGTTATGTGTTGTTAATTGTTGGGATGTCAAGCGCTGATGAATTTTATTTGTTGAGCAGCAAATTTGTTTTTTGAGTGTTTTTCATGCGTTATATGGAAGAAAATGCGCAACAAACTCGATAAAAACGTATTGAAAAATAAACGTTATTTTTAGGGACTTGAAACTTGCACTTTATTGTACTAAAAATTAATGAGCTACAAAATTGCACACACACAAAATGTTTTCGAACAAATCGAGTTGAAAAATTTAAAATTTTGAAATTAAAAAAATTGATTCTTGTTGTTTTTGCTGTTGAATGAATTATATCTTCATAAGAAAAAGAAAAATTTGGTATGGAAAATATAAATAAATAGCCAAAATTTCGTGGTATTCATATTTTTGACGCGGACTGTGTTTTGTTTATAGTTGTGTTGGCACATATTTATGAGTCTCTAGTTTTTTTTTGTTTTTTAATTATATTTCAGAAAACCCTCTGAGAAATTTTGAAGTGAAGGTGCTGGCCCAATGTAGGCTTGCTTGCACGTCTTACTTACTTTTTACTATAAGATGGGTTCTGCTCTTCAATAATTGTTGCAACATAAACTAATAATTTTTGCTTTAAAAACCGTTGTTGCATTTCAACACCATTTTCACAGGCGAGACGAAGCAAGTCAGGCATTTACGAGTTTTAAATAATTTTTACCAACCTTCAAAGCGAGGCAAGCAGAACAATACTGCATTGGGCTAATCAATGCCTTTAAACGAGCAGTTTTATTTCAAGAAAACCGCAATATTTGTTTACCATGTTTATTTACTTGCTGACATATTCTTATATTTAGTTCTTTTGTTAATATAATATAGCCTTTACTTTTATGTTGACACAAATCTCTGTGCCGCAGTAAAACTCAATAAAAGTGCAAAGTAAATGGGGGAAATAAATAAAATAAGTAAACATTCGAAATACGCGGTAATCTTCGGCAATGTCATATGTACATACACTGAGAAAAAAATAAAGCATATCGTGTTTGGTTCAAATTATATGCCTTTCATTTACTTCAATGGTGTCAATAACTAAAAAAAAAATAGAAATTCGAGATAAAAGTAAAAATTAGTGTTGTGAAGTATCGAGTATTTTTGACGATCGAGTTCTTTGGTATCGATACTTTTAAGGATCGGGTATTTTTGAAAGTACTGATTACTCCTTTGAATACATACATGTTGAGATCTCTACACTAAGCATTGAAAAGTGTAGAGATCTCACAAGCTTGCATCACTTTATTCAAATTAATATATTAATCCTCAATTGCGTCAAATAAGTAGTTGGCGACTCGCACTGGGTACAAGTATTGTATGTACTTTAAAATGATTGCAACTTGAAATTGAGTGCAATCATTTCTGAATGCCAGTAAATGCAATTAGCACTCAGTACTTTTGAGTATTTTCCGACACTTAATACTGAGTTCTTTGAATCGATCCTGATGAGTTCTTTTACGCTCTTTTAAATTCTGAGCTTTTTCGAGTTCTTTTGTGAGTACTGAGTACTTTGGAGTACGCATTATTGATACTCTTGAAAATCAGGTACTGCCGATTCTTTTGAGAATCGAGTTCCGAGTACTTTAGGTATCGATATTGCCCAGCACAGTCCTTACAATCATTCAAACAAATCCGATTTACAAGCGAAAACACTTTTCTTTGAAAATATTTTTTTCTGCTCAAAAATTTCAAACCGCTAACATGGAAAAACCATAAAAGACTCTGTTTAAAAAAACAAATCATGTACATTTTCTTTTAGTGTATGACTAAGTTAAAATAATGCGTACGCATCTGCGGATACGCCCTTATTTACGTACATACATAAATAAGTAGGTATTTATGTACTTGTAAATATGTATACCTGTATGTACATAAATATATGTTTGTATGCATTTTCAATTCGGTGTTAAAGAGCAACAGCTATTGACTTCTTTTAGGTCGTAAGTAAGTATGTAATTTATCCAAATGGCTTAGCAGCCTTTCGTATTTCAACACAACTTTCCGACATTGCGAGTCCATGTATTTGTAAGCTGTATTCTCTTGACTTTTACTAAAGTTTACTTTGCTTTTATTGCTGGCATGGCTTACCTTTGCGCTCCATTTGTCCTATTTTATTGCCTGGTGGTACTACTTATTTTCTTATTTTTTTCTTAATTTTTTTTTCATTATTGCTTTTCGTACTACACCTTTACTTACTTACATTACTTTTCGTGGCTTTGGTTTCCTATGCTTTCTTGTTAGCAGCCACCTTAACTCCTGTTAGCATTATTTTTGCTTAACTACTCTCCACGGCTCGAGGCTTTAAGAGTCGACTTAGCAGAGTTTTTCGCACTTCTTCGCACAGCGGACCAAAGGATTTGCTTCTTACTTACTTACCTGTTCATTTTACTTTTCTTTTTTTGCCCTATTTTTTTGCTTTCCTGATTCGTTGATTGCAGTCGAAATTAGATTAAATATTTGTTGTTCAACAACCTCGTACTCGTAGAGCTGGACGGAAAGAAAGAAGTTGTAAAAAAATACTTTTACTTCTTCTGCTTAGCGAATTTAATCTCGTTTAAAAATTTTTTTCCCACATTTTTCGGTAACTCTTATCTGCAAATTGATCCACTTGCTTTGCCAACTTTCAGTATTATTG
>NW_016185323.1:0-4945 GCF_001687245.7 Rhagoletis zephyria | reverse complement strand
TCTGTAATTTCCTCACAGCCTCGTCTGTGAAGATTAAGAATTAATATTTGAATGAATATCGCTCGTGTACTGGGAAATCGTCTTAATTCAAGAAACCAAAAAATATGTGAATTAAGTTTTAAATTAGATTTTTTTCCATCGAAGCATATCCATAATAATATTCGAAATTTTATATAGTCACTATAATCTAAAAATGTAATCCAGTGTGTAAATCTTTAAGGCCAGATTTGCTTTGGATTCCATCTTTGTCAAATACTGATTGGTTTCTTGAAGAATATTCAAAAAGTCACTCACTGGAAAATCTGCGTCAACATTGTCCAAAATGATAAAATTATGAACGAAATAGCATTAAGCAAATCATTATCTTCTTTTTCATAGAACAAAATTTGTTGTTTGGAAAATGTTTTTTTTTTCATTACCATATAAAATTACACAGCACCCATATCGACTTAGAATTTTTCCCAGATGTTTCTAAAAAGAAAATAACAAGATGAGAAGTAAAACTAAAGTCCTTAAGTTACTGGATAAAATGCGGCGTCGAAAGGGTTAAGGACATAAAGTTCCATATTATGAGACACAACCCACAGATATATACTTAGTAGTAGAGGAGAGCATAAGAAAATGAATTTAAATATGAAAATGAACCTGAATCTCTTGCTGGTATGAATATGATTAATTAATTTAGGAATTATGTATACATTAGAGTGGTCCTAAAAAATTTAACATTTAAATTAGCTGGAAAAAATATTTTAAAAGCTTCAATTGTCATAACAACAGTAGGCTTTTATAAAAATCATCAATATTTTTGTCAGTTTCAAAAGGATTCAGTAGCGCATTTCGAGGTCATTGAGCACCCTGCATTGGTTATAGTAGGAAATCAAAAGTTGGTATAGATATTACAAATATTAAAGGCAAAAAACTAAGGGGTGCCCCGTTTTCTACGATAACATTTTTAACCCACATACATTTTTAATCCCCATACATACTTCATACGTACTTCAGTGCCCTAGGATAGGTTGTCACCGTTGCCTTTGCTGAGCAGATACTACAAATTTGAGTTACCAGAGGCTGGGTGCTGGCTGGCTGGAGTCTATATCGAAAGAAACGGGGACAATCCTCATTTTTCTCCTAGGGATCATGCCATTTCTAGACGCTATTTAACACCTAGCATTCTGCTCCGATTTATTCATACATTCAAAAAAAAAAATAAAAAAATAAAAGCGAACTGTGTGTAGCTCCAAAAAAAAACAGGTTTACAAAAAAAATGGTTCTGCATATTAAACCAAACCTTTGTATCCCTGTGTTATTCTACGCGCTGAATGCGGATACGAGGTCTGTTAGCCTCCATCACGTCAGGCTCCATGTTATTTGAAGATCAAGTAGGGAAAAATTCATTGGAAAAACCTGGGTTTTTCGACTCGCTGAACCCGAGTCCGGGATCCGTTTACCTACATAATGTCAGGTCATCTAGGGGTAATATAGGGAAAAAAATTATTCAATTGAAGTAAAAATTCATATATGTATACACGTTTTTGTTGTAGCTGAATCCTAATATGCGGGGCCCTTGATTCTTCAAGCTTATCTAGAAGTCATGTCAAGGTCATCTCAAGGTCAAATTCCGAAGAATTGTATGGAATTTTGAAGTTTATTCAATTCAAGTTTTCGCTACTGGACCTTCAAATGTCCTCGAACGTGACGTGGTTGAGGCTAACAGACCTCGGATTCCCACTATATTAGCGCAGTTGCTTACGCCTAAGACATAAAATATGTACACCTTAAGTGGGTAACCTGTTAAGGTCCAATAAGAAGCTATGATTCCAAAAGACGTAGCATACCTGCGTTAAGAAATTGCGAAAGCGCATGTGTCATCCTATAAAACTCAATGAAAATAACACTAAAAAAAATAATAATTTGCTTAATACAAAGTTATAAAGTACAGAGGCATTCGCGGATTTACGCCAAATCCACTTGAAATCAGCGGTGCACTGAAATGTGACAAACGCAGTTTTAACGCCTGATAGCATATATATTAGGGCGTATCACGAAAAAAAGTTTAGCGTTTGTCAGTTTTATTTATATTATGTCGAGCAAAAATTTTGGGTGTAACCAATTTTTTTTTTAGGCGCCCGCTAATAACCGCTAAATCGCGTTTTTTTATAATGCCTTTCTTATTTGATATGCGATTTTTAAAATGCTTATGTCGCCTCGCCATTGTCACCGAAAAGGTCTCTCTCAGGACTTTAATTCTCCATTAAAAAAATTTTGGTTCAAAAAATCGGTTTGATTTATAACATCACTCATTTTGGAAATACTA
This sequence comes from Rhagoletis zephyria, assembly GCF_001687245.7. NCBI lineage: Eukaryota > Metazoa > Arthropoda > Insecta > Diptera > Tephritidae > Rhagoletis > Rhagoletis zephyria. The sequence goes on along the minus strand of NW_016185323.1, from coordinate 2,631 downwards.
TCCCTAGATCTTTATTTTAAATTAGTAAAGGTATAAATCAAAACGGTTTTTAAAATCGAAATTAATTAAAAGCTAATTTTAGTCCTGAGCGAGACATTTTCGGCGACAAAATAAGAAAGTTATAGCAAAAAACACGCGATTTAGCGGGTGCAAAAAAAAAAATTTTTACACTCAAAATTTTTTTTTCAACATAAGTGTTTAAATAAACGCATGATAAACTTTTTTTCTTTCAGGTCTCGTGATACGGCCTAATATGCATGCGCAATAGGATAACGCTGCCGGTACGCTGAATACATACGTTAGCGTTGCGCGTTGGTGTCTGACAAGTTGTCAGGCTATAAGTGTCAGATTGTGTTGACGATAGATTCGCCACTGCGCGAACGCAGAAAACAAAAGTTGAGACACAAAAGAAATAATGCGAAATAAGTGTTTGCCATTAAAGCTATTTATGTATGTAAATATGTAGGTATTAACTCTAAGCGTTGGTACCCAGTAGGAAAAGTAGTAATTCATTACATGCGTGATAAATTATGTAATGTATTTCTTATGAGTTCAAGATTCTATTACTATTTTATTTAATCAGCATTCTTATGTATCCAAAAGGTCCCGAAAAGTTCATATTAAATCACACTTCATTCTTCGATATCAAGTAATGCAAAATTAAATGTCCCACTTTTCCTAGGACATCGCCGTGGGAAAAAATGTACTTTCGAATGTAAAAAGGGCTGTTTCGCTGATTATTTTTTCGATTACTGTAAATTACATTTTCCCACTGAGTACATGCTTAATACATATATTGTATGTAGCTACTTTTTATATTATGATTTTTTTCATTAAAAATGTATCTTTGACCCACAAAGTATCACAAAGTGGGTGGAAAATTAAAAAAAAATATACTGTTTACAAACATATTTATAATTTTTCTTTTGAATCAAATATCTTATGAAATAATACATTATTTGTGATGCGAAAAGAAATAATATGAAACAAAGCAAATCAAAGAAAAAGTCACATCTTTTAATGCAACGAGATTAGTTGATTGTACAGAATTATAATGCTTCGTTATTTGCGTTGGCTGCGAAACAAAATTTAATAAAAAAAAAAACTTAATAGGTCTCTTAAATGCACTGTGAAAACAAGCAACTCAGCAAGAGTAATTTCTTTAATGCATGCATACATACATATATAAATATATGTGCGTATACATATATGTATGTATGAAGGTACATAGAATATCTTACAAATGCAACAATCGTCCAAAAAGTTAAACTACTGTAAATTATTGTACGCGCATGCGCCTCGTTTGGACTCATGGGCTTGCATTCGCATTCTCTGCATCTTCACGCCAACTCGACAAGTGACATGACAGGCGCGTTTGCATTTTATTAGTCCATATTTCATTGTGTAGTAACCGTGTGCCTAGTGAACAGAGAGGGCACACTTGTTGAATGGCTACTTTGCAGGCAACAAGCAAATGTTTATGCGAATGCATTAGAGCGGGTCACTTCTTTTGACTATGTGCGTATAGCATAGGAGGATTCTACATGTAATTCTAAGACAACTGCCGAAGAAACTATGGGTCTAAGAACAACGTGGAGTTTTCCAAATTGCGGAAGTGGGTTTCGAAGAAAATATGAAAATTTTCACTTTTGCGCCCTCTGGTGTAAATTTAAGAAAGAGATAAGCCCGGAAATGGATCACTCATACCAAAAAAACCCCTTATAGTATGTTTTTGTATAAAATTAAACACTTGTTTACGTCACCAGAGCAAAATGCTAAGAAACCTATTTTCGCAATGTGGTAACTCCAAATTGATTTTAGACCCATGGTTTTTTCAGCAAATTTGCTGAGGGTTACAATCATTTTATGCTATACGCGCATAACCAAAAAAACTTCCCATACAAATTGACCCGCCCTAATAAAATACTTACAAAAGCATATATGTATGTATTTGAATTTGTATAAAGTAACTGTATATAGATATATGTACGTATATATGATAACTCATATATGAGTTATATCTTTTGCCTTGAAGTTAATTACATCGCGGTGCTAAGTGTTTTTCACAGTTTTTGTGAAGTACGCTTTTAGTTTTAGATAATGTAACGTACTTAGAATACATTTTAAAAGCAACTGTTACCTCCCTTAAACGAAGCTTAATATAAAGCTGAATTTTAAATCATATAAATAACTAAACAATTCGCGAAAGGAGGTCCAGCGTCTACCCATTGAGCTAAGTTCGACACATAAACTGTTGTAGCTTTTTCCACTTTTTCATATTTCAACCCAACTACAATCAAGGGCAGATATTCTTTTGCTATTTAGACCTGATCATGTGGTAGTTGTTTGTTGTTGGCTTTTGCGAATACATATTATCAGTGGCGGATTTGAATATTTGTCACCCCTAGGCAATTCAGAATTTGCCGCCCTTTTTCCAATAAGAAAAATATTTTGAGCTAAAAGTACCAGTAAAAGTTCCAGTATGCCATATACTATACTTTTATTACAATTTGAGATGAAAACATGGTATTTTCCTTGAGTAAAGGTTTTCACTTAAAAAAAAAATCCATCATCAATCATCCTTTTTCACTTGATAAGTTATAATTCCAAAAATACTAAATTAGTATTTTT
>NW_016185320.1:0-4946 GCF_001687245.7 Rhagoletis zephyria | reverse complement strand
TTCTTTAGTAAGCTGTAAAGTAACTGAAACTGAAAATCCTGAACCTCAAATTAAGTTTTTAATATGTCTGTTTTGTTGCTTTTCAAATCAGTGATCAACGTGAGATCAAAAGGTAGCACACACACAACACATTCCACAGAAGACATTCAAGCGGAGCGAAAGGCAGCGCCTCGTGCTGACCTGACTGGGCGCTGGTGCCCCTCTTCTTCTTCTTCTTCTTTTCCCGGTTTCGGGAACTTTGCGCTGCAGCAGCGGCGGCGACGGCGGCGCCGCTCAGCCGCTGTTTTCTTTCACTGCTGCTGCTGCTGCAGTTCTCTTTCTCCTTCTTCTCCTTCGGCTTCTGTCGTCGTGTCGCCTGTCTGTTTCTGGCCACGGCTGATTCTCCCAGCTCACCCGAATCTGAACTTCTTTGCTGAACAGAATCCTCATCATCCAAAAGTGATCAACATCATCACCCCGTTTTGTAACCGACCACCACCACCACCACCGTTTCCATGGCTCACCGGTGCTGAGGATCACTTTCTGGTCAGTGATCATCATCGTGGTCAGTGTCCTCCTCTTCTCCTCTCCTCTCCAGGCAAGCCATGCACCTCTGAAGTGTCTGCTGAAGCTGCCTCCTTCATCGTCATTACCAGTACAGAAGTGCAATCTGCCAGTGTTGATAAGCCTCTCACCACTTTGTGATGACCACCAGCTTCGCTGACTTTCCTTCTNCTGCTGAAGCTGCCTCCTTCATCGTCATTACCAGTACAGAAGTGCAATCTGCCAGTGTTGATAAGCCTCTCACCACTTTGTGATGACCACCAGCTTCGCTGACTTTCCTTCTTGACTACTACTACTTCTTCTCCTTCTACTCATCGCTGTTGGCTACCACCATCACAACTAAAACAACTTCTTATAACCATCCTCCTCTGTCTCCTCTTCTCTTTGGCTTTGCCGGTAAGTGCACCTGTACCGGAATACACACCGGCTGAACTTTTCCAATCTACCGGCGCCTTTTCTGCATCAAAACAAATCGCCCACTAGAGACAGGTGGTGACCATCAAAACTGTCCAATTATCTGCAATGTTTACCCTCTTTCTCTGTGTGTTTATGCATTCTCCCTTTCTATGTGGAGTTTTCCCTCATTACATCGGCAAACACTGGCGCTATACAGTCACCCAATCTCGTGACCATATGCTGCTGCTGCTTGCTGGTACAGTCAGTCTAGTTAGTAAGTTAGCTAGTTGGTTGTGGTTATTTAGTGTTAGAGTGTCTCAGCAGATCGTGTCCGCAGCCGCAGCATCATCAGCCTCAGTCTAAACCGTCTATAGTCGTCGCAGGCAGTAGAAAGAAGTTGGTAGAGAGAGAGTCATATGACAGAAGCTGTGGTGTGGGTGAGAGTGTCGCCGTCTTCTTCTTCTATTGAATCCACTCTCGGTTTGGCACTCCACAGCCAACACACACATTAGAGCATCTCAAATCAAAATCTCAAACCTCTCTCTGTGTTTCGATTATGCTAATCTCACACTCATGTACACAGTGTTTCCCTCGGTTACTTCTCCTCACCCTCCTCCTCCTCTTAAACCACCAAATCTAGACTAAACTGCCGAAAAATAATTGTACGCATAGTGCTCTACTATTAATGCTCATGATGCTGTTCTCTGATAGGTTTGCCTAGTGTGCTCTGCAGTGACGCCGAGTGCTCTCTCTCTCTCGCCATGTTTTAATCACTATCTATCAATTGATAATCAATGTCCTCTGGTGATGCTGCTGCTGAGTTGTTTCTTTATCTCGACAAGTGGTGATTGTGGTGGTGGTGGTGGTAGCCACCGTTGTCGTCTCCTCGCTCCTCATTCCTCCGTTGTGTGTTTCTCCACAGAGCAATGCTGCTGCTCATTTCCTATTAGTATCGTATGATTTCTGGCCGCTATCGTACACTAGTCTCTCTCTCTCATTGTGCAAGGCTCATTTGCTCCTACACTACACTCCACCGTACACAAAAGAGCCACACACACTCACGCACATTTTGCACCGGGTGACGTGAGTGTGTCTGTGAAGCAAGCAAGGGAAAGAAACTCTCTTTGTAGTGTNTTAGTATCGTATGATTTCTGGCCGCTATCGTACACTAGTCTCTCTCTCTCTCATTGTGCAAGGCTCATTTGCTCCTACACTACACTCCACCGTACACAAAAGAGAGAGACACTCACGCACATTTTGCACCGGGTGACGTGAGTGTGTCTGTGTGAAGCAAGCAAGGGAAAAAAACTCTCTTTGTAGTGTTCAACGACCAGCAATGCACTTCTTCTTCGCCTTCGCCGTCTTCTTCTGTCATTTCCCAAGGGCCGTGTACGGCGACTTTTTCCCTCACAAACTGAGTGTATCAGTATTTTCTCTTTAGTGACAGTGTGTGACATTGCTTCTTCTTCTTCTTTCTCTGCTGTTTCAAGAATTCAAGTGTATGCGTCCCCTCCCTTCCACCAAATTTTTTTACCTGGGAAAGCCAAGTTCACCGGTGTGACAGTTTTTGCCGCCAACCTCTTTACTTTCTCTCCTAATTTGTTTGCCTACTNGTGTATCAGTATTTTCTCTTTAGTGACAGTGTGTGACATTGCTTCTTCTTTTTCTTTTTCTGCTGTTTCAAGAATTCAAGTGTGTGCGTCCCCTCCCTTCCACCAAATTTTTTTTTACCTAGGAAAGCCAAGTTCACCGGTGTGACAGTTTTTGCCGCCAACCTCTTTTCTTCTCTCTCTCTCTCTCTTCTAATTTGTTTGCCTACTGAGCTCTGGTAAATTGCGCTCCGTGTCTGCCTTTCCTGGGCAAGTATAACATACCTGTGCATACCTGGCGACAGTTGCAAATTGTCTGCCTTTCTGCTTTTCCTTTCCTTTCCTTTCCTTTCCTTCCTTTCCTTTGATCTGTTTTTGCTGCTGCTGCAGTTAGGTAAATATTACTTTGCCGAGTGGCAATGTTTTCTCAGTGGCCTTTTTTGCGCAACTAGTTCCAGTTTCTTTTTCTGGAGAAGTTCGTTTGTTTATTCGATAAATGACTCACCAGCCCAATTCTCGATTGCTTTATAATTGGTTTGCTTAGGATTGCAGCTGCTCTGCATTGATGGTAATAAATTTCAAAGCAGTGAGAGAATTTCGCCCTCCGCCGCCGCCGCATCGATTTCATGTACACTGCTTGTCAGCATTGTACAGCAGTTGATTTTGAAGGCAAATGTGCCTGTTCAGCTGTCCTCTTTCTCTTCCTCTATCACATGTTCAACTTTGACACTGTTTTTGCTGTAAAAGCACATTGGTGTACAGAAGGCTAAAGAGATAGGCTAGTTATTTCGCATTCAAATTTTTTTGTTGTGATTTAGAAACAATGTCGTTGCCTCGAAGAGTTTTACTGATTTTTAACTTGAACAAACTTTTGTCGGCACCTGGCACTACTGTTGTGCCTTTTTTCCTTGCAAAAAGTATCCGTTCGGCAGTGAGAGTACCAATGCCGAACTCTGAGTCAGTTCATCCTCTTCAGTGTACACCTCAGTCTTCAAGTCTGTTGTGTTTGTTGGCTGCCAGTGTGTGTGAGTGCCTGTCTTTTTATACCAAAATAACAGTAGTATCTCTTTGGCTTGGCTTGACTGTTCTCTCTCTTCTTTTGGCTTTGTTGGCTCAACCACTGCCAGCAGACACTGTTCTCTTGAGCATCGCTCTGGAGAAAGTCTTCATCAGTTGTGTGGTGTTCAGCTGCCACTGCCATTGCTGCTGCCTCCAATGTACCAAGATACATCGCCTCTGAGCAGTGTGTGGTTCATGTCAGCAGAGCTGTCACACACTTTACTTTACTTTGCTGCTGTGATGCTTATGATATCGTTTGCTTCATAAACAACTACTTCTTCAGTGATGACGGCGACAATCATCACTTCTTAGAACAAAAAAGCAGTGGATGCTCCCGTGTACACCGGGTCTTTCGTGCAGTCTAGTTCTCCGGTGTCTTGTTCATCTTAATCTGCACCCCACGGTTTAATCAATGGTGGCCAATTCATTGTAAGTGAGCAGTTGTGAACTCTTAAAGTGACTGCATTCATCTGAAGCAATTGCTGGTGCTGCTGCTGGTGATGATGTGTCACTTGCTGCTGTGGTGCCCTGAGTACTATCACTGGCACTGATTCGTTCTGCTCCTTTGCTCTGTTTTTCACTCACTCACTCACTCTGCTCGTTCGATCAGTCTGTCGACTGCTGCTGCTGCTAATTAACCAGCGAGGAGGATAACGAGTCGTTATTAACGACACATGCATGTGCATGCACAGACGACACACATGTACACCACCACCACCACCACGACAAACGGCCTCTTCTGAACCAGAGAACAGCTACACAACCAACCAGAAAAGAGTGCACTTGTGTTATGCAGACCTCAAAGCGCAGATTGGCCGTTTATTTGTTTGTTTGAAAGATTTACCTAATTGCCTAATTAGTGCAATCGAAATCGTGTTACAATTTCACAATGACCGCTTTCGCTTTTTACTGTTGGGCTGCTCACTGACTCTGTTCTTCTTTCTATTTTGTTCCTGTTTTGCAGGCTGAAATTTTCTCCTTTTTTGATGAAGCAGTGATAACTCGGCAACAGTAGCAGTGGTGGTGAAGAACGCGCCGGGTGATAACGTTATTACCTTTTTTTCTCGAGTCTTTCACTTTCTTAAGAATCAACCCCACCCAGTCAACCACAACAACAACAACCCTTCTTAATCCTCCTACTCTTCTTCTTCTTCAACTGACCACTCTTCCAGTCACTCAAGTCAACCCAACACTCACATATTCTCATCATGGCGGGCCGGAACAACAGCATCAGCAGCGGAAGCAGCAGCAGTAGCGGCGGCGGCGCCGGTGGCAGCCACGCCAGCATCCACAACCACAAGTCGGCCATTAAGGCAATTGCCTGTACGGTCTGCGAGAAGCTCAATGATGCCAAACTTA
>NW_016185319.1:0-4946 GCF_001687245.7 Rhagoletis zephyria | reverse complement strand
AATATTAATTATAAGGCGAATTATTGAAACGTAATACATACATACATAAGTATGTATATAGTGTCTATGCACTGCTTGAGAGCGACTAATATGAAGTCTTGGGTTCGAAACATCAACATGCGTTTTTCTTATCGAAATCTGCCCTATTCAGACAGTGGAAGAGTTTCGAGTACACAAGTCAAGCCTACTCTTCTAGTTATTTATTAGAAAATTGAGTAAAACCTTGGCCTCTACCTCTTAAACCTGTATGCGTTACATTTTTATTTTATCTATAAAAAGTTAATAAAAAGTGATATCAACTCGAAATTTATTCCGTTGCGTGTCAGCACTGCCAATCAACAACTCGACGAGTTTATTTTCAATCGTTAGTCGCTAATCTAGTCAGTAATTACACGGTGGTTATGATTATGATTTATGGTTAAACCCACTCATTTCTTGTAGTGGTAAATAGTGGCAGCATGAAAGAAAAACAAATTTCTAGCTCTGTAATTGTAATGTCGAGAATAATGAAAAATGCCACTCTCTGGGCTTAGTCCGGAAATGCAATAAAAAACACAAGTATGTTTTAATTTCATTATATAAATATAATTATTTCTTCAAACATAATAAAATAAAAATTTAAAGAAATAATTTAAAAGGGTGGCCGTTTTTTATTTACAAACCAATTATTAATTGTCAGAACAAAGNTATTAACAAGGGTGTCAAAGGTGTTGTATTATCGCAAGTTGTAAACTTTATACCTCATAAATGATATTAAGAGGATCCAAGAGGTATCACAAAAGGCTAACTTTAGGTTATCTCTTATATCCAAGTCCTTCTCCACTTGGTCTTTCCACCGCAGTGGGGACCTTCCTCTTCCTCTGCTACCACCAGTGGGTACCGAGTTGAATACTTTCAAAGCTGGAGCGTCGGTGTTCATTCAAACGACTTGACCAAGCCATCGGCGGCGCTTTTTTTAATTCGGTGTAGGTACTATGTGCATGTCGATGTAAAGCTCATACAGCTAATGGTTCCATCGTCCGCGGTACTCACCGTCGCCAACGTGCAAAGGCCCATAAATATTCCGCAAAATCTTTCTTTCAAATACTCCAAGAGCCGCCTCATCGTATGTTGTCACTGTCCACGCTTCTGCGCCATATACCAGGCATGATAAGTGACTTAGAGAGTGTGGTTTTTGTACGTAGAGAGAGGACTTTACTCCTGCATTGCCTACTCAGTATAAAGTGGCAAGAGAGCAACTAGCAAGAGAGTGATTCTGCTTTGGATTTCAATGCTGACAATATTATCGGTGTTAATGCTGGTTCCCAACTAAAAGAAATTCTCTACTTTCTCGAAATTATAACTGTCAACAGTGACGTGGGTGACTGTTTGATTGATAGTAGAAGATACTTCGTCTTGTCCTCGTTGATCACCACAATCCCCGATCACTTTAGACCAAAATCGACGTAAGAATAAAAAAAATTCCAGAAAGAAATTTTTTGATGCAGTTAGGTGTCTCCGGTTTAGGTGAACACAAAATGCCTATTTTTTTCCGAATTGCGATATGGGAAGTGTCCGCCATCTTGGATTTTATGTTTTTACGATTTGCGCGCGAATTTTGCAACCAATTTGTAGAGAATTTGATTCGCCACAATTTTCATGTGCCTATCATTTTTTAAAAAATTATTTATTGCTAATAATATCCAAAAAATGCGCACAATTAGGTAAGTGGTGCGGTTTTTTCGAATTTTGAGCAATTTATATTTGGAATAAGTGGCACATTTAAATGGAAAAGTTTTAGAGGACAAAATTTCCAATAAACGCACTATTTATATGTTCACGCACGACGTGTAGATCTCCACCATAAACGCGCTCCCTTGCCGCTGCATTGAGCGCGTTGTTGGTCGAGATTTACACGTCGTACGTGAACATTTTGTGTTCACCTAAACAGGAGACGCGAATGGTGGAGTCGCCTTTCTCGTGGATTGGGGAGAGCATACGCATGCGCTCGTCTAACCATATTCTGCATAAGAGTTGACGCATGCACCTTGTCAACTCATCGCCGCCGTAATTGAATAGCTCAGCTGACAGGTTGTCAGCTCCAGAAGATTTGCTGTTTTTCAAGCGCGCTATTGTGATCGTACGTCGTCATAGTTAGGTGGCGGACCACCGGCTTCGTCATCAACGACTGGATTAGGGATGGTAAATAATAAAGCTTTAGCTCTGGAATGAAAAATTTTGAAATCGAACTTTTCTATTAAAAAATCGAATTTCGTCTTAATTTGCAAAAAAGCAACTCTGCAACTTTCTTCTTTCTGACTAACTTTGACGTTACCCGATTAAGAACTTGAAAGCAAGTTTCAATACTCCCACACTTTTTTAGTAACACACATATATGCTAATATATGCTAAAAAGCTACCTACGTACCGAATTTTAAGCAAATCGGACCGTAAATACGATTTTTTCGAATAGATCTGTCCCTGGTCCACTTCTCGGAAAAAATGGGTCATATATGCTAATATATGCTAAAAAGCTACTCACGTACCGAATTTTAAGCAAATCGGACCATAAATGTGATTTTTTTCGAATAGATCGGTCCCTGGTCCACTTCTCGGAAAAAATTGATCACATATGCTAATACATGCTAAAAGGCTATCTGCGCACCGAATTTTAAGCAAATCGGACCGTAAATTCGATTTTTTCGAATAGATCGGTCCCTGGACCACTTCCCGGAAAAAATGGGTCATATATGCTAATATATGCTAAAAAGCTACTTACATACTAAATTTTAAGCAAATCGGACTATAATAAGATTTTTTCGAATAGACCGGTCCCTGGTCCACCTACCCGAAAAAGTAAAATTTTTTTAGCCGTAAACATGGTGGTTACCGAGAGCTATTTGTATAAAAAATTTCATGAAAAGCGGACCAGCGGTACCTGTTACAAAAAAAGGGACTTCTCTTTATATAATTAGTATAGATAGATAGTATAGATGACCAAAAAATTAGTTTCAATATGCTACATTTGCAAATTTTTTTTTTTAATTTTTTTAGATATTTTTTGAACAAAAAAAAATTCTTATTTGTAGATATTTATTTTTGCTTGTGAAGCTAAGAAGAACGATATGGATAGTTAATCACATTAACTAAGTTCAACTGAATCTCTTTTTCGATTTGAGTTATCATTCCTACAAACAAACTTAAATTTGCAAAAGAATTTTTTGTTCTTTAAATTCGAAGAAGTTCGAAATAAAACGAATTTGCACCACCAAATTTCGAATCGAATATTCGAATGGTTAGGCATTGTTCGAAATTCGGAAAAAATCGACTTTCGACCCCCCACTACCCATTCCTAGACTGGATGCTCGGGTCCGTCTTTTTCACAGCTTTCAGTGCTGCTACCATTTAGTAGGGTGAAAATAATTTCCACCATAATTTAAGTCACTAGAAGAGTCCGCCCTGGTCTTGAAAGTCGCTCAACTCTTTAGTAAAAGTTTCAGACGTTTTTCTTGTCGGCCACCATTTCAATATCTTGGCAGTCACTTTTATCGGCCTCTCTCTTCTTATTTTGGCAAATATGTCTCGCTTCCACCTTTAGTTCTCTATAGCGGTCTCACATAGCTCGAGTTGCGCGCGATCGCATCGTGGCCCTGTAGGCGGCATCCTTTTTCTCCGCAGCCGCTTGACACTCCTCGTCCTATAAATTGTTCTTCCGGGCTTCCGACTATTTCTTCGGCGGCGGTACTTAATGAGCGGGAAATGTGATTCCACTGCTCACATATGTCTTTATCTCTGAAAGCAGGTATGAGAGCGGAGTAACAAATGCATTGGCTTTCTGTTGTGACCGCAGCTTTTCGACGTTAAGCTTTGGCGAGACGTTCGTCCACCGGGGTGAACGCCAGTACTCGGCGACGGAGTATCTCTCCCACCACAAATCCAACACCGAACTTGCGCTACTTTACATGGCAGCTGTAGTAGACGTTGCAAGGCCCTAAAACCGAATAAGTCGCACATGGGTTTCTCTCGTTGTCCAGAGTGCGCGAACGAGGATGCAAGAGTCGGGATTGAGTATAGTCGTAGAACTGTAACTATATACCCAGCACAACGACTATACCCCATTGCACTCCACAAGTGATGAAACATATTATCACAATTTTTCTCTTAATTCGCTGTTGTGGCGTGTGTTTATGGTGTGAGAAAAACTATGTTCAGTACTGATTGTATATGAGAAAGAAATGGATATAATACAGATTTTTCTGAATACGGTAAAAAAAGCTTTGTCATATGATGTGGAACAAAAAAAAATTATTTTGGTTACCCCGTCTCAATGGTTGCTACTCCACAAATTTAATGGGAATAATTGTAGTAGAAGCTCATCTTTGGTAAGTTCAGTTAGAAATCCATTCAAAATTTTTGAAAAATATATGTTTTTTTTCCTATTTTGTCAACATAATACAATAACAAAATAAAAGCATAAGGATGTATGTATGTAAATAAGAAAAACGCTTATAAGGAACAATGCCTAAAAGAAAGGATTTTTGAGAACCAATGTAATCGATTCAATAAGTATACAACCGTGTACAAGAAAGTTCTTCTTACAAATCTGGCTTTACTAGGAGTGCCAGTTACTGTCGAAATTCGACAGGTTTTCTAACTTAGCATGTCGTTTAACTACGGTGGAAAATGACTTACCAAAAAAATTCTTGGAACTAAAACGTGACTAAATTTGCTTATATCTTTAAAGTTTAAACAAAATTCGATAGCTCGACTAATTTCGATAAATGTGCATTTTGATGGATCGATAAATTAAGACAACACAAAAATGTTTAAATCGATTACTCGATCAACTTTAGACACCTTTATAAATTTCAACGACTCGGTTAGCTTTGATAGCTTCATATTTTTTTCAAGCTATCGACAAATTTCGATAACTCGTTAAACTCTGGTAAAACGATAAAATTTGAAAT
>NW_016185317.1:0-4947 GCF_001687245.7 Rhagoletis zephyria | reverse complement strand
TCAAAGCTTTTACCCAATACGATAATGACGTCTAGATACACCAAACATGATTCAAATGCAGTCCTTTGAGCACATGGTCCATAAGTCGTTCAAAAGTGGCAGGAGCGTTGCATAATCCAAAGGGCATCACCGTGAATTGCCACAGACCGTCTCCAACGCTGAAAGCTGTCTTCTCCTTATCCTCGTCACTTACCTCCACTTNATAACCGCTTTCTGCTCCGGCCAATCAGAAATACCCAAAAGCTTTCATTTGACACGCCAACGTTCAAAAAATTAATATTCTGAAAAATATTAAAAAATAAAATTAACAAAAAATATCAAAATTCCCATGAGGTCTCATCGTACGCAGAGATAAATAGTACATACGAACGAAACATTTTGAAGTCTCTAAGTAATCCGTATGCGTTAATATCATGAAGCAGACATTCGCACAAAACAAATTTAAACAAAAACTTCATTTTGAAATTTTTTTTTACAATTTATATTGGTAATCAAACAACCATCAAAGTTAACTCCAAATATTCTTCCCATTTAAAAAAAAACTCTAAGGATGAAATTATAATTGAAAATAAAAACATCACGGAGTCAGAGGAACTTTCTCTACTCCGTTCACCCACTAGGTCTGAGAATGACCTTGAGCAGAGACTTAATGCCTCANTCCACTTGCCAATAACCGCTTTCTGCTCCGGCCAATCAGAAATACCCAAAAGCTTTCATTTGACACGCCAACGTTCAAAAAATTAATATTCTGAAAAATATTAAAAAATAAAATTAACAAAAAATATCAAAATTCCCATGAGGTCTCATCGTACGCAGAGATAAATAGTACATACGAACGAAACATTTTGAAGTCTCTAAGTAATCCGTATGCGTTAATATCATGAAGCAGACATTCGCACAAAACAAATTTAAACAAAAACTTTATTTTGAAATTTTTTTTTACAATTTATATTGGTAATCAAACAACCATCAAAGTTAACTCCAAATATTCTTCCCATTTAAAAAAAAACTCTATGGATGAAATTATAATTGAAAATAAAAACATCACGGAGTCAGAGGAACTTTCTCTACTCCGTTCACCCACTAGGTCTGAGAATGACCTTGAGCAGAGACTTAATGCCTCATTCAGGTTAAACTCACCTGGTTCTACCAACACTTCTGCGCCAGGTGATCAGGGACTCGAACCAATCACGGAGGGCGATTGCCAGGATCCTGGCACTCAGGCGTCTACGAACACTAGTGCTGAAGGAACAGCGGAAAACCGGAAGAAGTTCGAGTACTTCACCGGAGCCCAGAAGCGTAGAATACGTGCTTTGATCAGGGATGGCATTGAACCTCCTAAAGCGAAGGAGATGGAGAGAGAGCGCTATAAGAAGGACAAGGAGCTAAGGCCAACGACGCGACAAAAGAGGGACCTAGCTCCTCGAAGCGAAGCAGGGGCACCAGCTACTCGCCCAACGACCTTCGGCAGTCAGCCGAGAAGGCTAAGGCCTCCGATACAACCAATTCTTCAGTCGAAGCGGTTACGAATCCAGGTGTTCAGGACAATGGACCCGACATGCCTAAGCAGGTGTCCTACAGAGACATCACGGCGGCATACAAGGTAGTCATTACTAATGCCAAACACCCGGATGCTAAGCTAAGCGAGGAGGAAATCTCGCTGATAAAAAGAAGTCTGCTGGCAGAGATGGACAAATCCAAAAACCTCACAGCGAGTCTTGGCTTCATCAGCAGTGTGGTACGCGATGGTTGGCTTTCGCTCACTTGCCACAACAAGGAGACAAGAGATTGGCTCGTTGCTGTGACAGCTGGGCTAAAGCCGTTCCCAGACGCAGATCTGAAGGTGTCACAGGGCAATGATATTCCCAAGACCTTTGTCTGCGTTGCTTACGTGCCACCTGATGACGTATTACCGTCGGACCATCTTATGAAGCGTCTAGCCACACAAAACGTGGGCATAAAGTTTGCGGGTTGGCGCTTTCTAAAGTCTCTCAAGGATGATAAAGGGGGAGTGACGGTAAATTTCTCCGTGGACGAGAAGTCAAAGGAGAGGATTGCGGCGCAGGGTGGAAAAATCTTCTTCAACTTTGGCCAGATCTCCCTACGCATAAAGGGGGACGGGGCGACAGCAAGTCACCTATCGCACAGAGACAGCCAAGGAGCAGCAGCCCAGGTATCTCGCAAGATCCACTGCACGGAAGTCCACGGTGCTCCGTCTCGGGACCGTGCGGAACAGGTCAGGCTAGGCGATAGCGCTGATCAGCCTGGCGTCAGTGGCGAGAGCGCGAAACCTCCCGCAGTCTCCTCTACCCTGGAGGTGTCTCAGCCACCAAAGGCAGGCAAAGGCAACACCACCCATGCCCGCTCTACTAAATTGGCGTCGACACGTACACCCAAGGCAGGTAAAGGTAACATTTCCCATGCCCGCCCAACCAACACTGGCAAGGGTCCACACTCGACTCGCCGCGTACATGGGACGAAGCTCCCGAAGTGATGAGGAAGAGTAACCAGCCGGACGACTCTAAAAATTAATATGGTAGTAAGGTGCATCCGAATAAACTTACAACATGCCAAGGCGGCTTCAGCGGTCCTGTTTAATGCGGAACTATTTTAATTAGTCTGAACGCCTTTAGTGTTCGTTTAAGACTGCCTCTCTATTTGTACCTTCCTCTTATCCACTAGTTACAAATGTGTGTATGCATACTCGGAGTACTCCATTATATTACAATAACACATATTCGTTAAATCTTAAAGGGTTACCATATATTTAGTTAGCAACTTGTTATAGGAGATGGCACTACACCTTCCTTCTAAAGAAGAAAAAAAAAATGTATTTACAAGTTGATCAGACAAGCCTAGTTTTTCTTTTCCTCTTTACTTTTAAATTGATTGATATGAAGGAGGGAATTTATGTACTTACTTAGTTTTATGTGGGTGACTATTTACCCTTCCATTCGACAAAATTCCGTCATTCATACCAATTAGAATGAATAGTCTATATATAATAAATTATACGCTGTGAGGACTAAATTTTCAACAAGAAATTTAGCCCACACAAGCAATACGACACCGCACAACAGCCAGTCAAGCAACACAACTCATAGCAACACAACTCGTAGCAACACACGACAGCATCTTTGTGACCATGGCAACGAAAGATCACACAGCAACATGTGGCTGCACGACCACGCAACATCAAGCACACAGCCCATAAAATATAGAGCACAGCCAGAAAACAGTCAGTCAGCACGGAGCTGTGGTCGCGAGTGAACGACTACAATTGAAGGGAGCGATAGCTTGTGAGTGGTACGCACACACCACAAGACATCACCTTTCAAAGGTAGAAAACCATATTTCGTAGTGAGAACTACCGCTGAATGGAGCGATTGCTTGTGAGTGGTACACACACACCACAAAACATCACCACTCAGAGTAGTGATCATTAAAAACGGTTCCGATCACCGCTCACCACTGTCTACAGCGAAGCCGCGTACTAACGACATCCGCTCGTTCGCCGTCAACAGCGCACGCCAAGGGTGCCAGAAAGAGCGCTACCCGTCGCCGTTAACGGCGCAACGCCAAGCGCGTCCGCAAGAGCGCTACCCGTCGCCGTCAACGGCGCAACGCCAAGCGCGTCCGCAAGAGCGCAACTCGTCGCCGTCAACAGCGCACGCCAAGGGTGCCAGAAAGAGCGCTACCCGTCGCCGTCAACGGCGCAACGCCAAGCGCGTCCGCAAGAGCGCTACTCGTCGCCGTCAATAGCGCAACGCCAAGCGTGCCAACAAGAGCGCTACTTACAGTCGCCAGCAGAGCCCCACTCACAAGGGCATTACTCATCGGCGTTAACCGAGCGCCTCTCATCAGCGCGTCCAAGAGCGCAACCGGAGCATTACTCATCGGCGTTAACTGAGCGCCTCTCATCAGCGCGTCCAAGAGCGTCACCAGAGCGCTACTCATCGGCGTTATCAAAGCGCCATTCACCGGCACGACCAGAGCGCAACTCACACTGTAGGAGCGCTATATACCGACGCGGCCAGAGCACCGCTTACCGAAGTTTGCAGCGCGCCACTCAGCGGCGTCAGCAGAGCGCTGGTCACCAGAACTGAAGCCACGCCACTACCGCCTAACGGGCCCTAACGGGACAAGAAGCCGTTACCCAGCCACTGCAAGCGACGCCACCAAATTTTGCCAAATGTTATTTGTTATATGTTCTTTATAGAAATTAAGAAAATTAAATTAATAAAGTGCGATTTACCAGAGCCCCGAAACTACAATTTTATTGTAACGAACCCTGGACACGGCGAGTATACCCCAGCATTGTAAAACGTCAATTTGGATGAACACTGCGAACAGTGAGAGAAAGAGAATGAGAGATAAACATCAGAACCTTCTAGAGTTGCCATAAGTGCGAGCGCAGGTACATAAGGGCGCCGCCACAGCGAAGTGAGTTACCCTGCAGTGAAACGCCAAACTACTCAGGAAAAATACTAGTTTGCAACTAGAATCTCCTGACTGAAACCGAACTAGTTCGTAAATGACCAGACTTGTACCAAGTACAAAACGATTTATGTATTCATGTCCTGTTTTATTTGACTTTGATAGTTGAATACAATAGAGTACACAAAATATTATAACTTTTATTTGGGTATATTGTAAACCGTTAAAGCGAGTACGTACTCGTAATTATACCATACTTGTTCAATAACGATTAATATTCATAATGATTATTAATTAAAGCATGTTTTTTTTGAATAACCGTTTAAAGGTTAAATACCGATATTAGCACCTTTTTAATGATCAATAATTACATTCAACAATTATATAATGAGCTCGAGGCCATTTTTTAAATGAAAATTTATTGTGGAAAAGCAACAATAATTTGAAAAAATGGTAGAAGTGATAGCTATTTCGGAAATCACCACATTTCCTCATCAGACTTCTTTCAGT
>NW_016185316.1:0-4947 GCF_001687245.7 Rhagoletis zephyria | reverse complement strand
TGTTTTACATATGTGTATATAAAGTATGTACTAAGTAGATTAGCAACTATACTGAGGGAAATAATGCATAGTAAAAGTGAGTACTTTATATTTGATTAAAATAATATTTTCATACCAAAATTTAGCACACACATATTTGAATGTTCACATTTGAGTATGTGTATGTAAGTGTACATACCGAGTACGGCATAGCTTAACCAATCACTCAAAAAAAATTAATTTATTTCTACTTATGTAGCAACTAATTTCAAATTGATGTAAAATCACCTAGCAGCCTCATTGAGGTAAACCAAATGCTTACACTATTGATACATATCTTTGGAAATAATTCAATATTAGTTAAAAAGTCATCTAATTTTGGGCAATCAACTTTTTTATCATTTAATAGTAAGTAATTCTTAATAGGTTGAAAAGACAGCAGCAAAAGAAACATACTGATTTTGAAATGCTTTAAAGCAAATGCATTTCAAAGTAGTTGAAATCAAGTGCAGAGTAGGACAATTGACTGGTGCCTAGGACATCGCCATGTTAAAGTCAACAGTTCGTTCCAAGCAAGAAAGTTAGAACCGGGAACTAGTTGTGGTGCGTAAAACACTGGTCGAACATTGATATTTAAACTACTTTCTTTCCGTACTGGGTATGTACTAATCGCATGCTCTGGTGTTAATTGAAGTTCAACATTTGGAAGCACATTTATATGTCTGGCTGTAGCTGAGCGCGCAAAAATGCTTGCCACAATTTTTTGATTTCCAGAGGAACAGGGTTCGAATTCCATGCAAATTAAATATACCCGGTGGGAAAAGGTAATGTCTGGGAATGCAAAAAGTAATGGATAGCCCCTATAACCTACGCACGAAATGATGCAAGAATTTCTCCACAGCGATGTCGTAGTAAAGTAATATGTCGCATGTCGCTTTACGAAACTATAAATAGAATTAAAAAATGAAAATAAACAAGTACGAGCAACGTTGTCTTCGGCTTTGCCTTTCATGAACATCTGAAAATTTTACTATAACAGATTACTGCAGTTGAAACAATCTATATCTTCCCATCATACATACATAGATAGAGGAGAGACATATATAAAAAAACATATCTAAACAATCAGAAGATATACCTTATATATTTAGCACCAATCTAAGTGATTTTCACTGCTGTGTGATCGGTATGTAAAACGGTAACACAATTTAATGGGTTTAGCTACCTACATAAAGGAGATATATCACAAAAACTGGTATCTGAAAAATCAGTGTTATAAGAGATAAAGTTTGTACAGCATAGATTTTGACGATTTTTTCAGTAGACTTTGTATTATTATTTATAAAATAGCTTACGAAATTTATCGGTTTTAGCTGTCCAAATAAAGGAGTTTTTTAGTAAAAGCCCATATCTGAACAATCAGTTGTATAGTGGATATAGGTTATAGCGACCCGATCTTAGCTATTTTCAATGAAAGCATTCTTTTGATAATGAGTGACAACAGTGCTAAATTATATGTTCTTAGCTGCTTAAATGGAGAAGTTAAAACGAAAAATCTTATATCTGAACAATCAGTTTTATGGGAGCTATATGTTATAGTGGTCAGATTCTTCCGGTTCCGACAAATGATTAATAAATTATAAAAATACACTCACCTACCAAATTTCATCCGGTTATCTCAAAAACTGAGAGACTAGATTGCATACAAACAGACGGACAGACAGACGGACATGGCTAAATCGATTCAGCTCACCGTTGTGATCATTTAAGTATACATTTTAGTGGGTCTATTCCTTCTTATTCTGGTACTTACAAACATCGGACCAAAGTTATAATACCATCTCATGCTCATAAAAGGTATAATTAAGTAAAAGTTTGTCTTTACTTAACTTTAATGTTCATTAAATATTGTTAATGAATCATTAGCTGACTCTGAGTGGGTCTAGTTTCTACTTTGAGTGCGGCTGTATTTCTTTGAGTTTTTCCATGAAACCACTAAAGCCAAGCCTTAGTTTACTTGATTAAGTTGCACCACAGGAGGCTTTAAAGACATGTATGTACTCAAAGTTGAAAAAGAAGGTAGTTCTTATTCCAAATATACTCGTACAATATGTATATATTATGTACCAACCATCAAGCAAACTTTTTATCAAAATTATTTATGTGAACGATTTAATTAAAACTTATTAAATGAGATATTAAATAATATTTAATTTTACTAAAAATGTAAGTTTTATTGTTCATCACTAAAAGCGTAAAAACCTTTACCCCAACAAACAAAAACTTTCTGGTAACTTTCACCCCCCGATATGCAACCTGCAAAGCATTCAAATAAATACTTCCTCTACTATCTGCATCTGCTCTCGTAGGAATTTCAAAATTCCATATAAAATCCAGCATTCGCATCAGCATTCCACCTTATCTACTCACCACTAATCATCGCTTCATCTTATCAAGTTATAATCATTGCCGTTCCCAACTTTGTGTTTACACTTGACGCCCGCGAGCCGGAAATTTTCCCAACACAAACTAATCCAGATTGCTATTTCAGAGGAATGTCCCTCCACAGAGCGCAATGCATTGCTTTCCTATGATTTTAACAAACTGCTTTTTCCGCGCGTTGCTTTAGCACATACACTTAGCTATGTATATACATATGTATGTACATAAGGATTTGTTTTTTATATGAGGAATGCATGCATGTATTTGTATATTTCTGTAAATGTTCGCTTGTTATTTTGTTTACGTTTACTTCATTTTGCTTTGATTTGCTCCTAAAGTTGCTTTATTTGCCTTTGGTGTTTGTTTCTCTGTTTATATTCCGCTTCCTTATGCACATACACACACAGCTTTCACGTTCATTCCCCTCTATTTGACTTGGGTGCTTATTTACTCTCTATTTATGCGCTTTGCCGCAATGCAAGCGAATTGGAGAAGCTTTTGGGATTTAGAGGAGCACTTTTATTTGTGTTGGTGTTTGTTCTAGAATGCATGTGTGTATGCTGCAAGTATTTTCGTTTGCATATATGTATATGTAATGCTCATTTGTTGCGCTAACTTTTGATGCAGAGAATTTGTAAGCGCTTGATGAGAAAACATTTATTTTTAAATTAATTTGAGAAATTTCTGCATGTGAATGTTAAGCAAAAGTGTTAACGGTTTTTATGATCTTTTTAATTTCTAATACAAATTTAATTGCATTATGAGCGCGGAATTTGGAAAAGAGCTTTTTAAGGCCAAAATAGAGATAGATGAGTGCCTATACGAACCTCAGTTTAGTCAGTTAGTCCGGGTGCCGATGGCATTATATTATCCGGTTAAGCTGAAAGCTGCTTAGGAAGGGCTATGTTTTCAAAGCTTTGGAGAGTGATCATTGCCACCAGATTCAGACCAATCAGCTACTTGAATTAGAAAAAAAAAACACCTTCAAAGATTTAATAAGCTGCATATCAGAAACGCCTATTGTAAAAGACATGGTTGTAGAGATTATTTAGCAGTCCCTCGTATTGAGGGACCGCGCGATCCGTGCCTCTCTGGATATCGGCGTGGTTTTTAATGATGTCTTCCCAGAGTCACTCGTTAACTGTAAATTTTACAAAACTTGCCCCAATTTCAAGGTCCTCTTTTCTGTGCATTCTTCATTTTATACACAAATTGGAGCCTTGATAATGAATAAGTTGTCTTTCCATCAATATCAATTACGTCTATAGTTGGGACAACTAAATGTTACTGTAGGCCCCTCCCCTTTGCGTAAAAACATCCAGAAATGGTAGGAGAGAAGCCATTTCCGTAGGTTTTTGATCCAACACTTGGTAGAAAATAAAGTTTTTCAGTGCTAATCCTGGTTGAAATCGGCCTTTTCCGATTTATCTACCGTTTGCTATGTGACAGAACTATCCTCCTAGTAAGATAGCGCAATTCTTCAGAGAACAGTGAGAGCAAGTGCCGCCCACAGAAAGAAAGAGTACTGCTAAATTGGACCACCCCTACTCTTTCGCTTAACCCAATACTAAGAATTGTGCCCATCGATATAACAGGTAAAACTACGCCACGCATGTCACATCTAGTCTATGAGACATTTCTTAAACCAATCAAAAATTTCATCGACCTTTTCATAACAATGTTTGGCCCTCGGGTCTTTCATTGTAGATATGTTCAAAAATTATTTGTGAGTGGCTCACATCCGATAGAATTGAAAACCTCCTCCTTTTTTTGCTTTTTTTCCGTCGAAGAATTGAGTTTTTACCGCAGTCAGCCGAGGTGAGAGTCATGAAACCACCCTATAAATATGCGGACTCATTTTAGAGCCAAAAACGTCTCAGGAATCGGAGTTGCAACCCTCTTTATGAGCTCAAAAAAGAGTCAGAATAGAGCATGTTACCCATCCAAGAAGGGCACGCCAATCCAAGTCCAAGTTATATGTGATATTAGAGTGTGAAATATGACGCTTTTCGGAATCTTAAAAACAAATATTCTTTATAAGTCTGATTATTAATAAACTTCTACGTTATTTTTGTTACTTTTGTTCAACCCAGATTTTATGACACCAAAATAGTCCGAAAGGAGTGACTGACTGTTATCAGAATCATATTTATAATGAAAGAAAGACTCATTTTAGACTTACAAGTTTTGAGAAATCAGAAATTGCTTAGAGTTGAGGGATTGACGGATTTCGAGCAGTTAGAAATTTTTTAACTTTTGAGTGTACTCTGGGTCCTGTTAGATGTTTTCTCTTAATTTTGTCGTCCCATGTAATTGTGGAGGAAGAATGAGTTGGAACGCGATATTTAGAAGAGCGATAAAAATGTTTCATATCATATTTCATAAGGCTCTTGCGAATTGCAGATATAGTCACATTGCAAATGAAATCACAGAATTTTAGATTTCGTCAATTATATTTTAACAGAAGTAGTTACAAATAACTCCCTTTCGTGTGATTTCTTTAATCTGATGTTGGAGAAGATAATA
>NW_016185315.1:0-4947 GCF_001687245.7 Rhagoletis zephyria | reverse complement strand
ACACCACCAGTGAGCCGCTTGATTGTGTTCTTTTGCATGCGTTTTACATCTTTTTCGAGATGGGTGTCTATTTCCTTTTGCAAATTGGACAGCTCGTGTTCGCCGATCTGTGGGAAAATGGTAAAAAAAAACTACTATTAGTATTACTTAAGTGCAGTGTTCTTAATGCCTACTACAAATGTACATAGATGGATAACTATGCATGAAGAGATTTCCATGCAATTGCAATTATTGAATTGTTTGTTATTTTCATTTACTAATTAAAAGTCACCACATACATATGTATATATATCGGCCGCATTTTTATTAATGCAACAGCCTCTTTTATTTCTGAACCATACTAGATACAAATGTTTATTTTGCGGAACTTTATTAAATATTTGTATGCATTTCTTTATGGTTGCGCATATGTACATAATTGAGACGAGACAGATTGCATTCATGCGTTTAAAAAGATGGCCAAAAGCTGAGCGAATTTATTGTAATATTTAAAAACTAAACTTGTTTTTAAAAAAATAGTATGAAAAAATTAAAAAATTACTGTCGCCCAACGTGGGGCTCGAACCCACGACCCTGAGATTAAGAGTCTCATGCTCTACCGACTGAGCTAGCCGGGCACTTCCTACTACGATGTCAAATGCGCCACAAAATACCAGCTGCCAATTTTAATGCTCAACACTCTTAAGCGACACGATCACCTAAGAGAGTCTGTGAGAATGTGATTCACAGTAAAAAATTTAAGAGAATTGAACAACAAATATTTAGAACAGAAACTCAAGTGACTTGCATGTATGTATTTACACTTTATGATGTTTTAAATAATAAAATAATAGATTATTAAAAAACTAGCTTATGTATATGCATGTACTCAAACCAAAGTATCATTACTCACATCTTTAATACGGTCGCGATCCTTTTTCCGCGCTGCCTTAAAAGCCGGTGGATCTTGCTCGGCTTCCAGATCAACGGACATAAATTCATCCAGAGTGAGCGCGCTGGAGGGAGTGTCGGCGAATTCAATTAACCGCTTGCGTACGGTAGATTCATGTATTTTGACAATGCCAACAATATCCATGATTGTACGACTGAATTCATGCATGCGTGCCGCAATCAATAAAGCTGCAATCGAATAAAGAACGTAATACATATTTACTTTGTTAGTAAATTACGCACAGATATTTTTTAAAAACGCTCTATATATTATATTTATTTGAATAAAAAAAATTACTACCGCCCGAGCAGGGACTTGAACCCTGGACCCTTGGATTAAAAGTCCAATGCTCTACCGACTGAGCTACCCGGGCATATGCCGGTGCGGCTATTTTTATTTACTAAGAACAATATGCAGTGAGTCACAGTAGTTCATTTCAGCTCGTGTGTACATGCATATGGGCGATTACACAGGGCAACATTAATTTTGGCGCGGCAAATGTTATAGAATGTGATTTCCTTTTGACTTAAAAAACTTTCCATTATTTTGAGCAAGAAATACTGATGACTTTGGGACTTTAATTTCTAGAGCAAAAATACATTTTACATACAGTACGTCCTCGGTAAAAGCAACAGATTAAAATGGGGGTGCGTTGATTGAGGTTGCTGCCTTAATAGGATATTACGAAAATAGAACAGTATGCAAGTAGTTTTTTTAAAGTACGACATTCAACTGTTGGGTACGACCAGTACAACTAATATTGACAAAAAATTTTTGCTAGCAAGAATTCGCAATCACGAAAAATATATGATTTTGGCACATGGTAACATTTTTTCGATGAAAATTTGAATAAAATATATACACTTGAGTGATTTTCTAATGAAAAATGTAAGTAAATGCTTGGTTGTTTAATTAATTTAGTTAATTCTAACGATTTGAAAGATACTCGGCTGATAGAAGCTGCATTCGCAATAGGAATGCAATCGCAACCAGACTCCGACAGTTATCACGACAAAGAAATTAAAACGTATGTTAAAGAATGTCAGAATAACAAGAAATGTACATGTAGATCCTAATTTTTTTGTAAATTTAAAATAATTTTAAAAATACTATAGAAATTAATTAGGCTTGAAATGAAACCTTGGACACCAGCTTGCCGGGAAACTTGCAAATTCCTATTAATTTGCGTTCGTGCAGAAATTTGCAAGTTTCTCTACTTGAGAGAGAATTTGAGAGAACTTTTGTACCTACTCTCTGACATTTTGAGTGATGGGTAATTCAAATCACAAATAAATTTAATTTTTTATTTGGTTGACGAATCTAATCACAATTAAAATTTATTTTTCATTTGGTCGACAAATCAAATCAGAAATAAAATTTATATAGGATTTGATGCAACTTTCTATTCAGAAATAAATTTGATTTGTGATTTGGCTAATTCAATTCACGCAAAAAATGGACTCGAATCATGACATCCGTTAACGGATCGAAAACCATACGAAAGAAAATGGCGTGATACGTCAGTCGTATAAGATGAACAGGATATAGAGTACGTTCACGTATATCATAATCGGAAAAATGTGTTTACGTGACGAGTAATACGATATCGTATGTGACGAGCCGAGCCCTGAAATGTGCTACTTTTCGACGCGAATAATGAAATGTGTTGGTCTTCCACGGTATTTGAGCGACGATATAGTCCTAAAATTTCCTCGTAAGTAGGCTTGAGCATTAGTCATCTGAGCTTATAGCTATGATATGACAATGAACTGGTAAAATTAAGTCATTGCAAAAACTTATTTTGAGATATGGGACAAATACGGGGCATTAAAAAGGAAAAACAAAACATTTTTCATCCCATATTAACTAACAGAACAATTCTGGTTAAGACAGTTGAAACAATTTTGTAAGACATAATTGCAAGAAAGTAGGAACGATCGTTTGAAAGATTTTGTTTATTCTGGCGCGAAAGTCTTACAAAAAAAGCTTCCTCTCCCACTTTCACGATGAAAAGCTTTTTTTACAGAAAACACTTCTATATTATTTTGCTCTAACAATGGCAATGATGGTAGAGTGAGAAAAGCACTGGTGAGCCATACGAGAGATCCAAGGTCAAGTACTCGAGCAGCGGATTTTTTAATATGTTTAAAAATAATATTTTGCTACCTTTTTAATTTAATTTTCTTTTAATTTTAGGATTAATATTGTTTTAAAAATAAAAATACATATATTCAATTAAATTTTTAGAGATTCATTTTATTTTCAAACTATACCTTTTAGTTAAATTTTATTGTTTTAAAAAGTAAAGTATTTTTTTATTTTCATTTAACTCTTAGAATTTTTTTTTATTTTTTTAGTTTAACTTTTTTTATAAAATTTTTACAAATTTTTAGATTTCATTGTTTTAAAAAGAAACATATTTTTTATAATAATAATTAATTTTGAGAAATTTAATTTCTTAATTTTTTCTTTTTCATTAACTTTTATTTTTATTTCTATTTGTAATGTAATTCTTAGGTTTTTTCTTTTACAGATAAATACATATATTTTTTTTAATTTTATTTATTTTTTTAGGAAACTAAGACTTACCAGCACCACATAACCCGGTCGGTCGCCGACCAGAGTGGAGCGAGTCCTTTTTCATGCGTTGGACAATGCGTAGGGCAGTCATGGAGACTTCATGCGTCTTAGCGCCAAACTGTAGTTTATTTGCGAAGCGCATGATATACAAGCAGGGATCTAGAAGAGGGAAGAGAAATAAGAGAAGGCTAAATTATAATATATAAATAAGCAAAAACAAATTAGTACAAATATGTGTGTGAGCTTTTGAAAATGCGGAAGCAAGAATAAGGAAGTGCGCTGTACTTCAAAAATATTTATAAGAACCAAAAACAAATCACATAACAAGTATAGAGTACAAGAAACTAACACAATGAAAACAAATACATATCTATAAATATGATGGTGATTTCGCCTCCAAGAAAAAAAGCAAAGTTCGATTTGCACAAAAAAGGCAAAAAAAAATAATTGCTTAATCATGTAAATATACTTATTTTAGTTTGTTTATGGCTAGAAAAATTAGTTATTTTTCAAACTTTTTAAAATACACATACATATGTACAATAAAATTTCACTGTTTAGAAAAAAATCTTAACGCTCATACAAATAATCAAAAATTTATTAGCAAAGCGTCAATACAACCTATTGTCTGTCGACAACCAACCAAGCAAGCTAAGAGGTAAGACAAGAATTTGACCTTGAATATCAAAAAAAAAAAAAAAAACACAGGTACTCGCCAAGGCATTCACTCGAACGACTAATTGACCAAGTGGCCGACGGACCAATCAACCCACTAGACAACCAGTCAGTGAAAGAGCAACTTGCTGAGGCGGACAGACGCACGCATGCATGCAGTTGCGTGCAGTGCGGCAGCTGCTCGCCGGCCCCATTCTCAGTCAGTACCAAGCCTCCGTTAAAGTTGAAGCAGCTGTCGTCGTTTGCAGCGACAAAAATCTTGAACCCGATCTTGAGCAAGTGCGCCGTCGACGCATGCCCACAGCCGAATTTCAGTGTGCAACAACAAACAGGTGGAATGCTACATTGCAGACTGGTTTTCTGAATTAAATCTATTTTTTATTTGGTTGCTTATTTTTCGCCGCTTCGTACATTATTGAATAAATTGTTATTCAACTCGCCGCAAAAAGGTGTGAGCAAAGTTAACGTGGTGATAAATCCAATATAAAACAAAATGTTGTATGAAAAAANGAAATTTTAAAATAAAAATATGTACATACATATAGTGGTACAAGTAAATTTACTTACTCACATGCATACCCGCATATGTAGGCGGATGTTTGCAAAAAAGTTGAAATAACAAAGTGTAAACACTCTGATGCTACAGAACAAAAGACTAAAGCAACAAACTTGTAGTTTTCACATGCCGGCCGGTTGGATTGCACAAAATCGCATTTTCGGATTGTTCGTGATATTTAGTTCGCAAATAGGATTTTTTTTTT
>NW_016185314.1:0-4948 GCF_001687245.7 Rhagoletis zephyria | reverse complement strand
GGGAAAAGAGTTATTAATTAATCAAACTTGAATATATCTCATATGAACGCAGCCATTATTACGATTTGACCAAGCAAAAACATGTTCCACTCAAGCAAAGATTCAGAATAAGGAGTTGAGATTTTGATGAAAATTTGTTGAATTTTCATAAATTTTGTATATTGTTTGAAACTCTGATTTATGTGGTTCTGGTTAAAGCTTGGACGTTTTTTTTTATAGAAAAATAACAAAAGAAATATTGTTCGAAAAATATTACGAATATTTAAAAATAATCAACGCTTGAGTCACTGTGTATTCCAATTCCTTCTCAAACGAAAAAAAAACTCCACACCCATTTTTATGTCCACTTTGTAGTTCAATTGGATTCCTACAGTTCACAGAGAAACCCTTTTTGTTTCTCTTTTATTAGCCAGCCTAACTAAATGTTCACCTACGTACGCACTTATGTATGTATGTACTTAAGTAGAGTATGTATCCAAAAAGTGTACATATACCTACTGCAGAATAATTGCAAATTTCTACCCGTTTGACTTTTAATAATGAACTCACCGTTTCGCTACTTTAACAACAATTCATGCAAGGAAATGGCCAGTTTATGATTCTCGCCTTTCCGTTTATTTTTCATTTGCGACACATATGTATGTTCATATGTTAGGTGCGTACATTCGTCAGGTTCCGCCCAATGACAGACGTTTTTGTGCAGTAACTATTAATTTGTCATAATGCTAAAGATTCGTAATTTAAAGTCTTAATGCAATTGTGAAAAGGTTACAGAATATGTTAAATTTAATTTTAAATAATACATCATAGGTAACTTATTTCATTGAAAACTAAAAAAATTAATTTTGGGTAGTAGATTACAATCTGTATTCTGCTTTCCTAGATCTGGTCATTTTCCCAATATATTTTAATTTTTATGAACAAATCTAATTTTTTCGATAAGAAAATTAAAAAATAACAGCTTTTTTTCTTATTCTTCTTCAAAAAAAAACCGGCGGATGAATAAAAACGTTGTGAAAGGGCACGTTAAAATGCTTTAAAAAAATTTGTGTATGAAATACCCTACAGTGAAAAGCCAAACCAGTTAGAAAGAATGCCTAGAAAAAATACTAGTTCAGAACTAGTATGTGCCACCAGTTCGACAATTTCGAAGAACATAAGCATTTCTATGCTATAAAAACAATAAAATTAAACAAAAATATTTTTTTATTAAATTTAAAAATTACAATAAACAGCCTAAACAAAAAAATAAATTTATAAAAAATAAAAATAAAATAAAAAATAGAAAATAAAAAAATTTTCCCTGCCCCAGAATTTGAACCTGGGACCCCAGGCTTACCACGTGAGAGCTTTGCTCTGTCGGCCATTGTGACTGCTGCAGCGTCGCGAGCAGAAAGGCACACTTATGCTTTTTACAGGGGCATGAATTGGCAGACTATCTCATCAACTGGTATGATGCTACTAGTATTTATACTAGTAGATGCTGATGCATAGCCTGACAATTGACATCTTGTAGGACATCGCAATGTTAAAAATACCAGTCGCTCACATTGAAAAACGCAAACCGGTATAATTCTAGTTCCCAACTAGTAGTTTTCCCTGCAGGGTATGAGCAGTGACTCATACGCCATATAGGAGTATGTTTTATTTAGGGCTTTGGAGCAATGGTTTTGTTTTCATCGCTCCGTTTTTAATTCACTCCGAGCAACGGTCTTAGCTCCACTCCCGCTCACAATGAAAACTTTTTTTTATTTGTTTACTCACATATCGAGCCTTAACCGCAACAAAACGTAGCCGAAATTTTTTGAAAATTTCTTTTTGATGCAAAAAACTAGACGCTCTAGGAGCACTTCTGCATTCGTGTTTGGTATTTTTGTAAAGGTAATTTATCCACTAAAAAGAATTAGATAGAAATTTTACACTGAATTAAACATAGGTATTCCAGAAAAATAATTATTTTAATCGAATTTCCAAAAAATGGTAAAATTTAATGGAATGAAAAAATTATATGTAAAAATATGTTTTTTTACTATTCAATTAAATAGCGCGCGTTTCTAGCTTTCAAAGGGAGAACTAAAAAACTGCTCATTTTTTGCACTTTTTGAAGTAATGCGTTTTTTGCTAATGCATAAAAAATTTTTTAATTTCACGTCAGTGCCATCATATCGCACGATTCGTTCTATTTTCAAAAACGAAGTGCAGCTTAAAAAGCGTGTCCTGCAGAAAATAAAGGTTTATTTTTTTTTTAAGAGACCGCGGCAAGTGGTTAGGTTAGAGAAGGAACACTTTTGAAAAGTTTTCTAAGATAGGGCGTTTTCGAACTGGTCGAGATGGGTCGAATTACGCCAACGAGTTGGTAAATTATTAATTTTTATGACAAAAAGCAATAGATATTAATTGCCTTTTATTTTACGCGAATAAAGACATAACCTTACAAAGCGGTTTTATGTGCATGATACGTGATGTATGAAAATTTAGATATAAACCAATTAATTGCTAGTTAATTAGAAAGCAAAATTTCGGATTTCAACAATGCCAAGCTACCGAAATGAAAAAATCGAATGTATTTACCATAGATCTAGTGGAACGTGATCTGTTGATCGAAATCCTAAAATCCCTCAAGGTAAAGGAGCCTAAGATAAATGTGGCTTAATTACCGCAAAAGCTTACAAATGATTATGAATCTTTGTACATTGCATTTACAATTGCATAATTTGTATTGCTGCAGGTAGTAAATTAGTTGAGTATTATGTAAGCCGCCAATGCGTATGAGTGATAAGTAATTTGCAAATAGAGGCACGCTACATGCACATTGTACTTTAATAATATGTATGTACATTAGACTGGTTCAAAAAATCTAAAAAATCTTATTTTTACAAAATCTCCTTGTAAAATGAAAAACGACACCCAGCAAAGGCAAAGCCCTCAACTAACTTTTAACGAACTACTTTTGGACATAAAATATCAATAGTAAAAACAAAACCCTTTTTTATTTTTTTTTACTTTTTTATTAATTTTTCCTTGCTTAGTTTTTATTTTTTTTGCTTTATTTTATTACATCGCACATTTGTTTTATATATTCTGCTGTAGGTGATCCACGGTTGCCAACTTTTACATTCTTGAAACCGGGACACTCAAAGTTAGGAAAGAGGGTAGGTAAAATAACATATTAAACAACATTAATTTTATTGGTTTATTTTGAACAACACAGAACAACAAAACAACGTAACATGGATGCATAAAAATTGTCATAAAATAACCCTTTGATGATAACGCTTTTAAATAACTTAAAAAATAAAAAAAATTACAACAAATTATAAATTTCTATATAACGTCACCTGTGCTGAAGATCGACCCATCTCGGCAGCCAGTTCGAAAAGGCCCTATCTCAGAAAACTGTTAAAGAAAGCCCTACTTAATAATTTAATTGAAGGATGCCCCATTTCAGAATTTTATTTAAAAACACCCTATATAATTTGGCTGAAGAACGCCCTATCTCAGAACTCATTTTAAAAACGAACTATGTCAGCTGAAAAAAAATTGAAAATGTGCTGAGATAGGGCTTTTTTGAACCAAATTCTGAGATACGGCGTTTCTGGGATAAGGTACAATGCATGGAAAATTTTTTACTTAAAATTTTTCACGAATTTTTTTTTCCAAATATATCATTCATCCTACAACAAAAAACGTTAAGAAAATGTCTAGACTATGTGCAAAACTCAGGAAATTATATACAAGTTGTCGCTGTAGTTTTAAGGTGGTAAAAAATGGCGTATTCTGCAAGCAGTCACGGCTGGAATTCTTCCTTTAAAATCCATTCGTCAATAAAATATCAATCGCGTTTTTGACTTTTTCGTGTAATTCACTTATATTAACTGGGACAAAGTTAAACATATTTTTTACATCTAGACTCAAGAATTTCTACATTCAAATGGAAACAATTAGTTTTTTAAAATTATCCGCATATTCAACGGCGTTTACAAATTGCTGTATGTACGGCACTACCGCATTGCGCAGTTTGTTTTTGTTGTATTTAGTTATGAATTAAATAGTCTGCAGTCTACATATTTTAAAAGTTCTAATTTTTTGACAACGAGATGTCTAAATTTTTTTCTTACGAAAAAACGGGACATTTTGCTTCGCGGCATGTGTCGTACCGGGACCAGGACATTCCTCTTAAATCCAGGACAGTCCCGCCGAAAACAGGATGGTTGGCAACCGTGAGGTGGTCCCATATTCGAGCTCCGTCAGACTTAACTTCAAAATGATAATATGCAATTCCGATCTTTCTTTTATTTGTCCCCAATTCGAAAAAGTATTTGCGAAGTGCAGGATATTCAAATAGCAACGTATTTAAAACACAACCTACTGCATTACTCCTGCATTACTTGTCAACTAGTTTCAAGTTAGCTTTATGTAGCTAACTACAAGTTATATATTTTATAGAAATCCCGCAATAAAACTAACCACAAGTGGGTTATTTTTTATAAATTGATAATTTTTTTCTACAGGGTTGGTATTCGTATGTACACTTACATATATGTACATACTCAGATGTGTAAGTAACACTATTTTACACAAACAAAATACATTAGAAGAAATTACCGGACACCGAGTTACCGAAAGCCGAGCTTTGTGTGAAGAGCCATATTGTTTCTTACGTTTCATTTGATATCGAAATTTACAAAATATTGTTGTTATTGTTCACAACGTTTGAAAAAAAAAACGATCTCTGCTTACGGTTCAAACATCAGCCAGTGGAATGGATAACATTGGATGGTGTCCAAACTTTAAATTTTTTGTTGCTGTTCATATGCGCATGTTTATATATATTACATTATTTTATTGCTGTCCTACCTACTTCTCCCCAACATAAACATACATATGAAGTGTAGCCGCGAATAACACTGGAAAACTCTCGCTTCGGATATGGACAGTTTGTAGTTAA
>NW_016185313.1:0-4948 GCF_001687245.7 Rhagoletis zephyria | reverse complement strand
CTGGCTTTATACGAGCTCGCAACGCCACCTTAATGTCGGAAATCGTACTAACATTTTGCGGCCAACGTCTTACGGGCCTTACCTATAAGCTAGCGTCCATCAAAGTTTCTATTAAACTAATCTTGTCTAGGAATAACTCCAGTGCTAGTGCGTCACTACTGTAATTCTCACGGATGATCGATGCACACATGCTCATGTTGTTACGTTATTTTGCATTTCAGGTGACGATATATAAGTGGCCGCATATATTTTTTTCTCGTCATTTGCTCTGTCGCTTCAATGCAGAAAAACCAAGTTGTGGGGAATTTCCCGGTACACTGAAATTGATAAGTGTGTACGTAATGTACATATGTACATATATCCGAGAGAGATATTCAATTATGATATTAAAACCCCTGAATAAGTACAATTGAAACCAAGGCGAATACATATAAGGTGGTATCGATTGAACAAATACAACAATTACTTGTATTTTGTTTTTGCTTTTAGCCGACCATTGTCAAATTTCAGCTATTCTTCCCCGAATAAAAAAGGGCGACAGAAAATGCAAACACTCTCACGTTTTCACTCACTCACTAACGAAATTCAAAATTTTGACAATCAAACGCTAGTCACAGCTGATGAAACAACACCACCTTATATATATAAATTCGCCTTGATTGAAATCATATGAAAATTTCAATTCCATATTAAATATATTTACATATGTGTGCAAGTACATATATGGGCAAATCTTCGGAACCCTGTGCTTTTCTGTCACTCACCTTTAAATCAATTTTACTAATGTAATTTTATTTTTAATAAAAAACTTGGGTAATATTGATAACTTATTTAATTTTGTATTGTAAAAATATAATTTTCATTTTTAAAAGCAATCAAATTAATTAAAATAACTATTGACGTGCCACTTTGGGTACCTTTTGAAAGTTTTTGAGTATAACTTTTTCAGCGCAAAACAGAGATTTTCAAAAATCATGGCAAAAAGTAAATGTAATATTGGAATATGCATTAGGCGTTGAGAAAAATATGTGCTCCTCATTGGAAATAAACTGTAACAATTTGAAATCTGTCACTCGTAATTATTAAAAATGTAATATTTCAAGTTCTTTTCGATTTTGAACTTTCAGCGATTACTAAATTGTTCTTATTTCTTTATATACATACTAATTACACATTAAAGATAAAAATAAGACCTTTTACAGCTGCGTGCCTTTGAAAATATTGACAACTAGATCGCCCTCACCTGCTTCGCTGAGTGTATGAAATTTATACGTGCTACATTGAGTAAAATTTATTTCAAGAGAACTTAATTCAAAAACAGGAGGTTAAAAATTTGTTTAACCATTTTCAAAATATTTTCAAACTTAAACTTTCTTAAACTTCTCACTTGTCATACTTTTTCAATTAACTTATCCCCTGAACTCAATTTAAGATTTTAGACAGATGAAAACCCCTTACATGTAGTTTTGAAATGAAGCCCTTTCAAACCCATTTCGACTGATACTCATATTGATATAAATCATTTAGATTATTGAATAGTTTGAATTTAACCTTTTAAATAGTTGGCAACCTTTTACAACCCCTTTCGTCTGACACTCATATTGTGATACATATTCAAAACCATATCGATTTATACCAATCTTCTATAACACTACATATTTTGAAAGCCGTTTTTTATGTGTTCGCAAAGCTCGAGAACGGACGAACCGATTTTTTTTTGAAATTTCGGGCATCTGCTTCAGACGTCCCAAGGATGGTTATAGGCTAAAAAAAAAAAATTCGATATATGAGGAGGGCGTGGCACCTCCCATACAAACCGATTTGTTCATACTGCATATCTCTGGAAGTGTTCATGGCAGAATACCGGAACTTGGTACGGCGATATATGAAATCAATCTTATACTCATGGAGAAAAATGGGCTATTTGAAAAGAGGGCGTGGCGCCGTAAAAACGTATATATATATAATTCTTCTGTATATGTGTTTGGGAGTGAAATCCTCCTAAATGCCCGGACCGATTTTAACGAAGTTTTTTGTGTGCTTTTGAGTGGCCCTCTGAGTAGTGTAGCTTCACAATTTCACCCGCCTGTTGGCGCTGGAGTTATTACTAAAAACCTTATTCATAAATTTGGCTAATATTCAATGTATTAGTAATGGTAAAGGCAATACTTTTTCCAAAAAGGTCTGCCAGGGGGCGATGGAGTCATTACGAATAATCGCCAAGTTAGAAAAGGTGCCGTGAATGTCAAATCGAACTCTTGTGCGTTACGATTGGTTCAATGGATGTGATTTGCCAATATATTATGCGTTAAAGCTTCATTCGAAGAAACCAGGGTTGGGTTGTGCAGTGATAAATCTCAAATCACCACCTATAAATCAACCGCCAGAACCATTGCTCGCCTTTTCCCACAATATTTAATTTTAAATAATTGAATTTAATTTTTAAAAAGGTGGCAACCCTGTGAAATACTTAAATATTATTCAAAACTTTCAAACTAAAGGTTTCTTAACAATATTCCGTTAGACAACCATATTTTAATTCTTCAGATAGCTTGCGTATAATTAATTTAAATTTGACTTTTCCAACAGGTGGCAACCCGTTTCAAAATATATTGGAACTACAGCTTTTTTAAGCTTCTTGACATCCATTTTTTAATATAATTTTCAAATAAATAACTCCCATAATTTTTTTAAAAGGTGGCAGCCCTCATCCATGCGTAGATAATGATTTTATATATCTCCATACAAAGTTCCAGTAATTTATCAAAAATATTTCCTGAGAAATGCAGTATAAAAAATTCCGTTTGTATGGGAGGTGCCACGCCGCCTTGTCTAATCAAGATTAAATTTATCCTATATTTTAAGTTGGGCTAAATGACAGCAGTGTACTAAAATTCATGATGATCGGTTGAGTAGTTAAAGCGTGAAAGCGTAGCAAACAAACAAACTCACTTTCGGATTTATAATATTAGTAAGGAAATAAGGATATAACAAATATTGTATGAATAGGTCTTTGCGTGAATGGCTTCCAAATTTCCCTTTGTTTGATAGCACACTGACAGACTAAAGCATAAGAGGTTGGCATTAAGCGTGATCGTTAGATAACATTCTTCACAAAGTTCGTTGAAAATTCTAAATACATAAAATAATTTTAGTCTAAAATACGGCCACGAATTTGTATGTGTGTATGTGAGGATTTTCAGATTCTTGGGCAGTGCGGCTAACGAATTTTTAAATATTTACTCCAAAATGATATTTTCAAGGAATCTTAAGCGAAAATTAGTTTTTCGTAAAATTTTTTGGAAACTGGGCGTGGCTCGCCCACTTGTGTCAAATGTTTGTATCTCGAAAACCACTTACCAATCGTTACCAAATTTTATGTACACATTACACCTGACGTTTTTAAATACTGCCTTAAAAATTTTTGAAATCGGACAAAAACTACGCTCTCTAGAAGTATCCCTAACGATGAGTTTTCGAAAAATATTGTTTTTTACTTATAACTCTTTAAGCATTTGAGAAAAATAAATCACACAAGAATTTACTGGTTCCTCAATGGATTTCAAACAATTTGATGTATAATTTATTTGTGAGCGTTCAATTTAAAAATTTACGATTTTTTAGCGTCGAATCGCACGGTTCCGGAGATTTGCGCATATACGTATGTATGATATATGATCCAGTAAAAATGTAGTTTCAACTTCAAAAATGGTATAAAGATTTTATTTCGCCATTGGATTATGCAGACAACAATAATCGTAAAATCCGATTTGTGAGTCTAGATACAGACATACTTATGTATATAACGGGCTTTCTTAAGTATCAGAAAAAATCAATACAAATTTGGTTTTGCTGATTAAAAAAAAAAAAAAGTTATCAAGGAAAATTCGATTCTCTTCAAATCAAGTTATATGGGTGCATATGTGTGTACATTAGACTGCATCACTCCCCATACAAAAAAAATCGTTACTATCTTTCCATAGGAATTATAAAATCTATTATACTTTACCTGGACCAATTTGAAAATACCTCTAAAAATGGAGTTTTTTATAAATAAAAATCGAGTTTTTTATAAATAAAAATGGGGTTTTTTATGAAGAAAAATAGTTTCTTAAAGATTTTTTTTTAAATCCCCTCAAACGACAAAGCGGATTAAGCTTAGAAAATGTGCATAAAATATGTTAAAAAAATTTTTAACGGAATCGTAATGATGAGATTTTTGATGCTGTTTTTTAACTATTTTCAAAGATTGGTATAAGAAAAACTTTAATAACTGAACCTAAACTTTTCCGATTTAGACTTAAGAGGTATCATTGGAAAGGTATTTTCTCATCCTTTTTATTTCTTTGCTAATAAACTCATACAAAGGATGAAAGAGAAAGGTAGGATGAACGAACGTCATTCAAAGTTGAATTAGATTGTGTTGGTTATTGAAAAAAAAAAAAATGGAACACGAATGACTTTTTTTGGACAGAAATAAAAACAGTGTGACAATACCTTTCTATTGAGATCCCATAAGTCTAAATCAGAATAGTTTTGGCTCATTATTCAAGTTTTGCGTAAATCAATCTTGGAAAAAGTGAAAAAAACAGCATCAAAAATCTCATTCTTACGATTCCGTTGAAAAGATTATCAAATATTTTTATGCAGATTTCTTAAGCCTAATCTGTTTTGTCATCTGAGGGGACTTTTTTCAAAAAGTTTTTTAATAAACTATATTTATTCATAAAAAACTCCATTCTTGGAGGTATTTTCAAATTGGTCCAGCTAACTTCAATCTTAGTATTTTTCCGAAGTATTTTGGATTATAACTCCTGTCGTTTAAGAGTTATGAATGTTTCAACAGCGAACTGTTACATTACAATTTTCAGAAGTACGTTTTAAAGTTGATTTATATTATTGAAAAAGTCGCCTCTCCCAATATAATGTTTTTAAAAGTTGGTACACA
>NW_016185312.1:1806-4948 GCF_001687245.7 Rhagoletis zephyria | reverse complement strand
TGTACAGACATCGACCTGTTACAATTTTATTATATGTATAGATTTTCTAGGAACTAGAAAAAGTGGAAGGTATTTTATGTACAGATATGTATGTAAACAAAACTATTAAGTATCATATATTTTCGATCGGTTTCCAAATATTTCCTTTTTTGCTTTACTCTTATCAAAAGAGAATTAATTATGTACTATTTTTTTTTTTGTATAAAAACAAAAGCTCATCCAAATTTTTAGTATTAGCAACGGGCTTTTTCGTCATTTTCGTGCTTTTATGAAATTTTACTGACCGCCTAGGCCCGCGCGAGTTCGTGCTGACAGCAAATGTTCCGTCAAATTCTGCTGCCAAAAGCCCGGCCCGTGCCCATCTCTAGCTCAAACTAAATATTTCCTAATACTTTTTTGATTGACGCCAATTTTTAAATATTTCATACAATTTAATTTAATTCGACTTTTCAAACAGATGGCAATCCCGTACAAATTATTTTTAAACCGAAACCTCGTCAAACCTTTTTCGTCTGACACTTGTACTGTTATACATATTTAAATGATTTAATACACGTAATTCAAATTGAATTTAATTATAAAATCAGGTGGCAACCCTCATACTTGCAGTTTGGAAATAAAGTATATTCATATTGAAGTAATTTATTTAAATTGATGCTTATATTGAATCTTTGAAACTAATTTTGTGAAAAGGTGGCAACCATGTGCAAAATATTTTCAAGACACAACCTCTTTCGTCATACATTTAAATTTTCTAACCTTCATGAATTTTTGAATAAAGAAAACAAAAACAAAATCAGTTAATAATATTTTCCAAAAAGGATTAAAAACATTAATGTGATGAATTTGGCATTTCCAATTTATATTAAAATATTTTTGACTACACCCTCAACATAACATCAAATTCTTGGGTAATTTTTATCATAACCACAACCGAACGACGTACTTAAGTAACACACGATGCTCCGTTAACACCACATACCAGTGGCATAAAAGGCGAACGCGAAGATAACACATTAAACGCGGCACGACGCCACAAATCCATCAATCAAACCTTGGCAGTGTAAGCGAAGTTGCAAAAAGATTATCTTCATTAAAAATAATAACGTTCGGGATTGACGGCGTGTGCTGGAAAAGACATTTGTACGCAAGACAAGCTGTAAGGCATTTTTTTTTTTCAAAAATCATAAAAAAACAGTCATAGTAATAGTAAAAAAATGTAACCATAAATGTAGAAATTTGCCAAATGGGACTGAATATACACTCATCTAATTGCGTATTCGTTTTGTTTTTTAACACTTTTATTTGAATTTTTTGTAGAACCTTTTTCGCTTTATCTGTTGCTATCTTTTTGTAAAAAAACATTTTGTGTATACTTTTGGTCCACGCGCATTGTTTTATTCGATTTTTTTTATATTGTAAAAAATGTTTCTATTTATCTACATTTACTTGGCTATTGTTACGTTTAATTCACACTTTCGGATTTGGCTTTTGTTACTTAAACGCTTGCGGCAAGTACACCCGCTACTACTTAAGCAGTTGACGTGAACATTTGAATGAAATTGGAAGCCGAATGAGAGCGTAGTTGACAGCGCACAAGTGCCAGATGAATTGGCAATTTTATTTAGAACTGAATGTGTAGCATGACTTCATTTTTTTTTTTTTTTGTAGAAAAGAGGGAGAGACTAAGCGAAGCGCTAAAATTGGTAAAAAACTGGAAATTTGTAAATGCTGCAAGAAATTTAATATCAGAAAAAAAATAAAAAAAAAATAAATAATTTTACAAAGAGGAGCACTAAATCTGAGGCCATTTGAGGTGTAGTTGGTAAAAAAAAACTTTAGATCACTTATTTTAGCTGAGTCAGCTACATATGTATGTACATTTGTTGGGCTAGATTTCAACTTTCGAACCATTGAAAATTTTAAATACGAACTTCAAGCCTTTCTTACGCCAAACAACCCGCCTTCAAAGCGACAATATCTGCTCTAAAAATCAGTAGTTGCCACATTACTGCTCTAAGCAGCAGACACAAAAGAAAAGATCAAAGAACACAACAATGCTAAAGTATGGCCACTGCAAGGAGCAATTATAACTTATAAAAAAAGAAGCAAACAAAAAAAAACTTCAACAAAATAAAAACCCTTTGAAATGCTTCATAGTAGGACATATTCATTTAAAGATTTTCATCGATTTGTGTTTACAAAATAAAAGCAATAATTATACCCTTTGAATGCCACTGGCAAATTGAAATATTTTTTTGATCAAGTAAGTGTGCGCTTGACCTGACAGCTAGAGTAATAGCGGCGCAATGAAAGTAAGCAATTTGTTAAACACTTATGGATGAAACCTTCAAAGTCCACTTGTTATCTATTTAGGTGCTTTAATCGTCGAATTGTTAAGAATGGGATTTGATCTAGATCTAAGAATGGCAGTTGGCTGCAGCATAAGAAAATCAATCGAACACAACTGCACTCATTCGAAGTGGCATGAGATCAGCAATTTTTTGAGTGAAATGAACTTGCTTTTTTTTACAGTTTTTTTTTTGTTTTTTTAATAAAAATCTTTTGGACCCCTTACCTACACTTTTTCCTTTGTTAGAAAGGCGTTTTTTAGTGTTTGTTTATTTTGATTTAGTTTTTGATACATTAGTGTGCTCCCAAATCTGCTGGAGAACCGAAACTATTTTTGTTTTTTCGCTACGCTAGAGGCAAAAAGGGGTTGTAGTCTTGAACTGTTGCCCACAGTTTTTATGAAATGAAATTAATGTTTAATTTTTAGCCGAAACTATTTTTTATGTAACTGAATCGCCTAGTGCTTTGCCAAGCTGCACATATGTAACAAGCCACCTACTACATATTGTGCATCATATATGTACATGTTTTACAGATTCATCTTTGTTGTCGTGTTTAAATTATCAGTATCAAAAATTCCTCATCAACATGGTATTCAATTAATAAGGTGTGAATTTTGCATTCTTAAAACTTTATTAATTACAATCATCATTCAAGTTCATACATGTACATCGAACTTAAATAAGCAATTGGGATTGTGTGTAAAAACAGAGAATAAATATTGCGAAAATGTGCAATCATGAAGTCCAAGACAGCGGCGATCAAAATATGGAGTGCGAAAAAAATTAAC
>NW_016185312.1:0-1460 GCF_001687245.7 Rhagoletis zephyria | reverse complement strand
ACCTACTACATATTGTGCATCATATATGTACATGTTTTACAGATTCATCTTTGTTGTCGTGTTTAAATTATCAGTATCAAAAATTCCTCATCAACATGGTATTCAATTAATAAGGTGTGAATTTTGCATTCTTAAAACTTTATTAATTACAATCATCATTCAAGTTCATACATGTACATCGAACTTAAATAAGCAATTGGGATTGTGTGTAAAAACAGAGAATAAATATTGCGAAAATGTGCAATCATGAAGTCCAAGACAGCGGCGATCAAAATATGGAGTGCGAAAAAAATTAACTAAATTCCAGAGCCAAAGTAAACGTGGAAAGATATAAATACAAGTCAGGGGAAGATGAAAAGTTGCTGCAGTAATATATATGAGCAACGCCAACGAAGTGGCTGGCAACAAAGTTTGCCAAAGCCATATTGCAATGCGAATGCTTCCTCTTCGTCGTAGCTAGGCTCACTCACAATCAGTTGACACTTGTGTTCGCTGACGATCGATTTAATTTATGTCAATATAATATGAAACGTGGTTTGCATTGTTTTTGCGCCGCCGATGGACGACAGCAATCATTCTCGTGTAAAAATATAAAATATATGTATGTGCGTTTGTATGTATGTATGTTACAAAGGCGCAATCATTAAATGGCTGAGCGACAACTATAACAGCAACATAAACACCAGCAGCAGTAGAAGCAGTCGGCAGGGATTTAATTGTTTTCTGCTTTTTATTTATTTTTAAATTAGTTCTTTATTAACGTGTGTGCATGTCCTTGCGTCAAAGTTTTACATGCATGTGCGCATGCGTGTGAGTGAGTTTGCTAAATTTGGCCAATGGTTATATGCCCTAAGCGTAAGAGTACAGTTTTGTTTATTTTTAAAAATAAAAATAATTGGTGCTTGTGCTTGAAATTCATAAAAAGGTTTAAAATAAACCTCAGTTTTTTTTTTTCATATACATATATATCGCGTCTCACTTTTGCTGCGTTATCAATACGAAACATTAAACAAGCTGAACTAAATGCTGCACGCCTGCGCATATTGATCAGTCTTGCCACTTTTTAGAGGAGAAGAACACGCACATGCAAGTTTTGCAAGTAATTTACGAGGGTATTCCATGAAAATGTAAAATTTTTGGCGCAGGATTAGTTTTACTCAAATGAGAAAAGTTAGTATGTCTGGTAGTGCTACCAAATGAAGATGCTGCATTGTTTCTTTTGCCTACATGCGTGTGCCGCAAGCAATCAATAGATTTTCTGCAAACCTGTTATCGTTCTGAAATCAGACTGTCTAAAATCTATGCTTAGCCACATTATTTGGGATGCCACTTTGAATAGAAAATGATTTTTCTAAAATGCACTGTGTTAAACTTGACAAGCTCTTTCATTTGATAAGCCATAATGAGGGGGATAAAAAGTAAGTGCGCCTGGGCCACACTGGAGAAGTGAAACTTACGTT
>NW_016185311.1:3328-4951 GCF_001687245.7 Rhagoletis zephyria | reverse complement strand
TCATGTGATTTGTAAAGTGACTCGTCGTCGACAATGCTTCAGTCCATTCTACTTGTTGCTGTCCCAGTTTTCCCGGTGACCCTGTTTTAGCGAAATTGGTCCAGGCGACGAGCATCTCCTTGCTCAGTTTGTAGTCCTCTGGTTGAGAGGCGTTCANTACTTGTTGCTGTCCCAGTTTTCCCGGTGACCCTGTTTTAGCGAAATTGGTCCAGGCGACGAGCATCTCCTTGCTCAGTTTGTAGTCCTCTGGTT
Source organism: Rhagoletis zephyria (assembly GCF_001687245.7). Lineage (NCBI taxonomy): Eukaryota > Metazoa > Arthropoda > Insecta > Diptera > Tephritidae > Rhagoletis > Rhagoletis zephyria. Next base: position 4,699 of record NW_016185311.1, on the reverse strand, counting down.
GAGAGGCGTTCACTGCAAAGAGGTACACAACGTCCTCGATGTGACAGACGCCCTTCCATCCTGTGCAGTCGCCAAATGGAAATGGAGAGAGAAGTGGCTGCGTCAGTTGGTACGAGTAGTAACGACTTTTGGTTTCCTTCTTTTGCTTTGAAGCAGCTTCCCGCACTGCTTCGCCCATCAATACAGTTGGACAAACGATGTTTGGATCTCCAAAGGCGTCGCTCATGATGGTTCTGTTATTAAGAAAAAAAATTAAAAAAGACATTTTTTCTCGTCATAGCTATTACCTCAGCTTATCTTGATTTGCCTCATCTTCAAACTTTAGGCTCTTCAAGTAAAAATCAGCAATTTCAGCCGTTTGCGGTGAACCCACATGCAATTTCTCAATGTACTTCCTCACCTTCTCTTTGGTGAGAACCGTTTTCGGCGAGTTGAGCTCTGGAAAAAGCATTGCCACCACAATAGAGCCCTCATCTCGGTTCACACCGTACATAAGATCTACTTCAGTGTTAAAGTGACCCTCTTGAAGTGCCTGAACTCCATCAACAAAAGGCAGCACTGCGCCATCATTGAAAGTCGGGGCAAGTGGAAGAGTTAAAGTTTTTGAAGCGACTAAAATTTCCTCCACACTTTTGCCTCGAAGACACTTTACTACTGAAAGCTGATCAGAAAAAGAACAGTTCAACTTGGCGGCCAGCTCTTCAGTCCTTTTCAGCGGTTGATTGACGGCGTTTGTGAGTGCTTTGCTGGCAATAGCTCCCGATTGGAAAATTGCTCGCTTAAAGAGGTTTAGAGTCAGAGGAGAGAGAATTAAGGCAGAGACGCTCACTGAACCAGCCGATTCACCAAAAATCTGAAAAAGTGTTGATTTGTAATTTGGTTTTGTGCAGTTTCAATTGTTACCGTTATTTTCTCTTTGTCACCGCCAAACGCGGCAATATTTTCGCGCACCCAAATCAGACCCAGAATTTGGTCATGAAATGCCGCATTGGCAACCACTGTACTGGAGCTGGTGTTCAACGGTGGGCCAAAGTACGAAAAACCAAAAGTGGACAGACGATAGGCAACTGTCACGACGATCACATCTCGACTGGCAAGAAAACGACCATCGTACATTGTTGAGAAGATGCTGCCCGACTCGAAACCACCTAAAATTAAACGATTTAGAGTTTTTTAGCATTTTCAAACAAGTGCAACAAACCTCCGTGGAAGTAGACCATCACTGCTCGATTGGCCTTCTCCGTCTGTGGGCGCCAGACGCTGACAAAGAGACAGTCCTCACTCATCGTCTTTGTTTGGCCGTTTGGATCATTGTACGGTGGAATGTCAAAACCATTTTGAGGACAGGCGTCTCTCCAGTGGGTGGCATTA
>NW_016185311.1:0-3318 GCF_001687245.7 Rhagoletis zephyria | reverse complement strand
GTGGGTGGCATTAAAGACGTCGGTCCACGGTTCAACGGGGACAGGTTTGGCAAATCGAGCAGCATGGCCGTAGCGGATTCCCTGATAAGAGGGTTTTGTTTGGTTAATCAAAAATAAAAAAAGTAGGCCTATCTTACCTGGTACGCCAACACTTTTGATCCATCATCACTCTGCACTAAAGTGCCTCTCACTTTGCCACTCTTCAGTTGTGCAATCAGTGCAAGCTCTTCAGCTTCTTCTTCTATTTTACCTGTGTTGACATTGGTAAAGTGAAAGACAGCTAAAAGGAGAAGACTGAGTTTGCCCACACAAACCACTGTACAATTACTGCTTTTCATTTTTGCAGACACAATTTCTACATCACTGACAACTTTTATGATAAATAGAGCAATATATGCCAAGTTTTTAATCTTAAATCACAAGATCAAATCCAGTACGTTTGTAATCATTGCTCAAAGACAACTGTTGATTTACCATATTTGATACCATATTTTTGGTATCATATTTTTATTGTTCAATAACACAATATTTTTATAAATTGTGTAGCAAACCTAGAGCTACTAGGTTTTCTAGCAAACCTAAAAAAATATTTTTATTTAAAAAAAAGATAAAAAGTTTGATGAATTTTATTGCAAAATGCATTTTGCAAATAGTGTAACTGTTAAAAATAAATTGATAAACAAAAAATTTATATTAGGAAAGATTATTTTGACTATAGTAACAATCAATAATTTCAATGCGTTTTTATATTTGCAATGTTTGCTAAACATTTTGGCTAAAAGTTGAAATAATCAAATTGTTTTGATTTTTTGAAACTTTTTTTAAATTACAATGTTTTTAAAAAAAAGTTTTAGATAAAATAACGCCAAAAACAACTAGTGAAAAATTTTCAACAAAACAAGTGGGTTCTATAAAATCAAATGAATTGTCTCAAAATAAAGATTTTCAAATTAATTCTAATAGTGAACTTCAATTTCTTAACCAATGCATTGATTGGTGCATTGAAAACCACAAAAATGTTTCTTCAAAGGTGTTTATTGATTCTAAACGGCAAAACAACATTTTTTTGTTTGCAACTCAACAAGTCACCAACCAACGTATTAAAAATGAAAAAATAGATGAGTTTTTTGCAAACGTTATGGAATGCAATGCAAGGCAATCAGAAATTAACAAAGACCTGCTGCTAACTTACCAACAAAAATTAATTCAATTAAACGATTTGTTTGCAGAGTTAAAATCAATTGGAAATCAAAGATTAAATAACTTAGAATTGTTTTTAGCATTACTAATAAAGGCTGATGAAGAAAAAAAATGGAATCAGATTATAATTTCTCCTGAAATCAATAGAGAATGGTCGTCGCCAAATTTTGATCAAATGGCCGTTGAAAATGAGCATTTAATTTTATACTACAATATAAAAATGCATGAAAAAGATTATGATTCTATTGTTGGTTATGCTAAACAAATGTTGTCTGACGGTCACCCAGCTATTGATTGCATTCGCCACATTCTTGATGATTTAAATTTTGAACACTTGATGTTAGTAGAGATGTTCAACTGTTTAGTAATTTATGAAAAAACGCAGCCGACTATCAAAACTTTCATAAAGAAGTTGCTCAGTGCTATGAATGGTTGAATAAATCACAAGAAAAGTTAAACACAGTTTTTAATGTTCAAAACATTACGTTTGAAGAAGGGCACCAGTTAAACAGTAAAATGTTGACGCTGAAAAATGAAATTGATTTATTTAAAGAAAAACTAAACGATCTAAAATTAAAATGCAAACGCATTTTGCCATTTGAGTTGCAAATCAGCAGTGAAGGTGTGGGCAAAAAAATAGTTTCTAACGTTAGTATTACCGGGCAAAAATTAAAGTTAAGCAGAGGAGAAGAGTGTATTTTGTTAGACAACTCTGACCCGTTCAATTGGGAGGTGCGAACAAGTGATAATAAAAACTACAGTGCTCCTAATTTATACTTTTCTTTTTTACCGCCAAATGAAGAGTTACTTAATTTAGTCAAAAAACTTCAAAATACGTACACAAAAGTAATCAGTTTATGGAGTTTAAGGCATCATGAAGTTTCTCAAAATACACTTTTAGATGTTATTAACAATTTAAAAACATGGGATTACTCAATATATTGCACAAAAAATCCATTTTTGCGCGACGTTGTTTTAAATGCTCTTGAAAACGATATTAATTTAGTTATCAGTGAAAATAAATTTGATAATACAAAATCGCTGCAATTGTTTACCGAATTTGAAAGTTTGAAAAAATTATTTACAGAGTTTGACAATCGACAAAAAAATGAATATGTTTCTGAACAAACAATTAAACTTAAAACAAATGGAGCGTGGATAACAATTGAAAAAAATAATTTTCATTTGTTTACAATTCATTTGATAAAACAAGAAAAAATAATAAACAAAACAAGAAATAAAAGATTTGTATCAAAAAAGCAGTTAATTACCAAAAACTATCATATAATTAAAAACACCACAAACACAAACTTAGATAACGCAACGCTAAAAAATGTTATTTTTAATCAAAATGCTGATTCTACATTTGGAAATGTAAATTTTCAAATTGATATAGATGAAAGTTTTTCTGACTATAATGTTAAAAATAAAATAATAGAACAAGAGTGTTTTCAAATCAAATTAAAAAATGAAATTAAAAATTTGCAATACATTGCAATATATGGAGTGGTATTGGTTGCTAGTTTAATTTTTAAAAAACAAAATACAATTAATAAAACAATTTAACAAAAATACAAAATTGTATTTTCAAACATGTAAATTTTAAAAATGTGTTCTGTTTTGCATTGCCAGTAGTAAAGTGTTTCATTAAGTTTTCTGAAACCTAAATATAAAAACTTTAAATAAAAACTTACTAAAAGTTTAAAGACACATTACCTCCTGAAACGTTGTTGCAGAAAAAGAAAAGTTTTTGTATTTAGATTTAGAGAAAAGGCAAAATATTTTAGTACTCCGAGTAGACAAGCGGCTATTTTTCACGGGCCACTGATTTGACTCAGGTGAACTTGGACTCTAGGCAGACATGTGGGTTCTCTGTTTACACTGTTTGTCCCCATGTGTGCCTGCACGTGTTTCGAAGCAAGGAAGCTGCTGAACGCAATGAGGAGTTTGCCGTACATTTGGCACATCGAAAATATGATTCATTTTGTGCCTGGTTGAGCTTATTTTAGATTTTAAGAAAATAAGAATGGATAAAACAGAAGTGTTTGAGTGTGAGTTTTGCCAAAAGCTGTTCACTACCAAGCGTTCCCTTGTCCGTCATGTACTGTTGCACACTGG
>NW_016185310.1:0-4949 GCF_001687245.7 Rhagoletis zephyria | reverse complement strand
ACCTTTTGATTATTTTCTTTTGTGTGATGAAATCAGTTTTCATCGATGAGCCAGCTAAGATTCAAAACTGGAAGCCAACAGTACTCGTGTTATTCGCGAGATACCGAATGGACCGCACCGCCTCCAGCATAGTCGCGCCCAACATTTTGATGGCATTATTTTTAATAAGTAAATATCATAAATTGTTCTTTCGGATAATAATAAAGATTCCCACATCCATTTCTGTTTTAAGTGTTTTATTTAAAATCAAAAAAGGTCTAGATGGATCACCCTATATATAGCTTCACATTAAAACATTATCTGGGTTATAATATTATGTTTTCAATGGTCAATTTAAAAAAAATTATCAAAATCTCTATTCTCTATTATCTTATCAAAAAGCTGTTGGAAGTCAGTTACGACAAAAAAGCAAACACGTCAGATTGGCGATAACAGCGTTTCAGCTAAGAGTTTACCACCTAAAGTTAAAAATCCTCGCTATTAAATAATGCGAGNCGTCAGCATCGCTGATCGGTTATAAATCGACATCGTTGCGGTAACTCTCTTTAAAATTATTGAGCCAGGTTTGTGAAGTTCAGAGTGTGAACCAACTATAGTATCCAATAATATTTTGCCATTGAAACTGAAAGAAACAGAGCGATTTGTAAAGCAACTACTTGCGGCCGCCGACGCTGAGCGATCATGGTTACATGTTGTTGATGTTGAAACAGCATAAAAATTTTTCAAACAGTGGTCCTTCAGATCAGCTATAGATCCGAATGTCATGGGAACGTTTATACCACCCCTCGGGAGGCATTCGACTACTGGTTCTAACAACACCCCACAAAAACCGAGTTTCTATTAGCAATCGCATCTCGGTATTACTTTACGAAAAGCTTCTAAAAAACAACATTTACCGTTCGTAGGCGGAATAAAACTTCTCGATGACAGTGCAAAACGAAAGATGAGATAATCCGATAGGTGGCGCAGGAGTCGAGATATTTGAAACCCCGTATTTATAGTCCGATTTGGTTCATATTACGGAAGTTGCGAATGTCACACTTTTCACATTCGCGAATGCAAATTTTCGAAATGCGAATGTTAGGAATAACATTAAAAAAGCTATAATCCACTTAAGTCATCGTTTTTATTACTAAAAATTTTTTTAAATTATTAGAACATGGAACAAGTGCTATACAGTGTTTGAATCTAGTAGTCAAAGTTCAAAAGGGGCATATTGTATTTCAAAAAAAGTAATTTTGCTGCCTTTTCTCCCAGGAGGCGATTTCTTAGAGGCTCGTATATAAGGCCGGCTGCACTGAACAATTGCTCACTTGGAACGCTAGCGGGTGGAGCGCTCAAATATATGCGGGCCAGATCTGCAAATTTGTAGTATTTTAGTTTAGTTTTCCACCAATCGGGATGATTTTCACCGAGATAAGCTCGTTTTACTTTCAGAAAAGCCTTTAATTGAGCACGTGTTTTAATGTCTCCAGAATCTACATCCCAGCCTTCGCTTTCGCTGGAGGAATATAAAATTATTTATAGACTTTTAGCAGGACTTGTTGAAGGCCCATCAAATTGCTTGACCGTTTAGCACCTGAAGCTAAAAGCCGATTATTTTCTGCTTTAAAAATATTTGTTTTAACTATTAATTTATTTCTTTAGAAAGTTTCCGCTGCACTGCACATTGATATAATCTATATTTACTGTAGGTAGAGCTGGGTCGTAATGACTCCTTTAGGAAATAAATTACCCCATTACCTGGAATTGCAAGAGTACTTTAGTATTTACAATTGCTCAAGGGAATTGTAAAAGTAATTGAGAAACTGAAAGTTCATTCACCAAAGTAATGTGGAATTTTTTTGTAATCAAAGATTAAAATCGAAACAACACATTGGACATCTTCTATCATATCTATGTATATGTAGTATATATAAAAATGTTGTATTCGTTTGTACGAATGTGTGTTTGAATAATTTTTTTTAATTGTTCGGTATAATACCGGGATTTATGGCACATTTTTTTTTTAATTTTAAACTCAATTAAATTGATAAAATTAAAGAAATATAGCAAATTGGGTATTAGTTTAGGTCAAGTGATAGTGCTATAATGAAATATGTATGAAATAAGAGCAGGAAAAAATGTTACTCATACGCCATATCGTACATGACCGTACTCATACATGGCGTATGAGTAACATTTTCTATCCCAGTAGATAATTTCAGGAGTTACAAGCCCTTCCGGAAGGCATACCTGAGAGTCAAGAGGCCTTCCACTCTACATTCGTTTCTTCGTGCGCTTCCAATGGAAGGTCTCACAGCGCGGCTTTTATAGGACGTACTTCAGTCTCTTTGGAGTTCTTTTAAAGTTATTCTTTAATTTATAAAAGCAGGATATCAGTAAGAGTACTCCAAAGGCACCAGAAGGCACGCCATTTTGGGTAGCATTTGGGGTACCACAATATACACAATTAAGTCAGTGCATTTTTATAGATACGCAGGGATTAGTCCAAGTGAGCAGCAGTGCCCGAAGCAGCAACAGTCCGGACTGTTCTTCACCGAAGGGCGAGCATAAAAGTATGCGGGCGGGTCTCATCTGCCGCGAAGCACATTCGCGGTAGGATCTGGAAAATTTAACGGTTACCCTATAAACTCGTTATTCAGCCTTTTTAAAGTCCAATTAGTAATATTACTTGCGTATAAGTTATTTATTCAAGGCAGTTAGCAATTCAAGAGTAAACTTTTTTCATAAAAATTTCGATACTTTTTAAATAACTTTGAGGAATTGAAGAAAATGACATTACTAGCACGTAATTTATTTGAATTAAAAAACGTAACTCCTTGTAATGGATTAAAAAAAAAAGAATTATATTTGAAATTACTTCTAAGAAATTGAGAAAGTAATCAATACCTTTGCTGTGAACTGAAGGAATTGAATCCTAATTACAATTACTGAGGAATGTTATTGGAATGTAACTGCATTTACCCAGCTCTGACCGTAGCCGCTACAACAACAATTGAAGCCAGTTGTGTTTCTTGCTTAAAAATTACGTGTGGGTTAAAAGTTGCCTACGATAAAATTTAAGTTAACTGCGTTAATCTTTTGAATCCGTTCATTGGAATTCTTAAATTTATAGCTAAAATCTCTTGATTAAGATAACAGAATAGGAATTTGAAAAAAATAAATAAAAATAGATGAGAAAAAGACTCCTTGGTTAAACCTTATCCAAGCATCCCGTGTGGTATACCTTTAGCCTGTTCCAGGTACTTCAGGATTTGCTGGAATTTACGTGATTTTACAGAAAGCTGTTCATGTACAAGGTTTATTAAAGCAGATTTTCCTATAAATCCTGGAATACTGAAGTACAGAGAACAGGGTTAATAATTGGTACCGGCCAATGTACTGTTTAAGAACCTTCCCAACAAGTTACATATAGAAGCAGTTGTCTTCGAAAGTAGATGCTAATCCAAACTCTACTATGTATGTACATACATATAAGATTCCTCAACTACGTATGTACCTATACCTACTTCCCTCACACATATCTGTGACACCTGCCACTAGCTCTAGCACTAACCAACCATATAAATACGTTCATTATTTCCATTTACACATTCCTACATACATATGTTTGTAAGTATATACGTAGTATGTAAAAATTCGAGCACGCATTCATTACTAACAATAAATAGACATAACCATCTATGTTCTGGCATGGCATGCCAAAATCGAGCGATTAATCGTAATAAAAAATACGCATTCGCATAGGGAAAAACAACAATAAAGCAGCCAACAAAGAGGAAAAAATTACATCACGACGCTAAAATTTTAGGTTAGGTACGACGTTGCTAACAGCTGAGCAGGCAGCCAGCTATAGATCGCGGGGCTGCTACCAAACCAAAGAAAATCGATTGAGTCTGCAGTGACCAAGTTTTCCATTTAGATATTTAATAATTGAGATGTACTTGACAAAAAACTTACTTTAACCGAATCCAATGGATACATAACACAATGTTCCAGCACGCCCGCAAGTGCACCGGCCGTCATGTTGATGCTCACGCTGGTCGTTGGCAATGATTCGTAGTCGTCCACGTTCATGGTGCTTGTTGTATAAAATCACAAGAAACGCAATATGTAAACTACACGGCAATCTATAGTAAAATTTTAACGATAGTTTGCTTCTAATGTTGCTATTTAATAGCCTGCGATGCAGAATTTTGGCTGTAAACAAACTGCTTTTACAACGAATAAAGGCAAAACTTGCCTCCGCTGAATAGTGGTTATGCAGATCCCAAACGCTGTCTTCCGATTTCTGCGCGTCACTAAAACTTCGCAATGTGTTTTTCACTCTTTACCGACCGAAAGCCGATGCTGTCGCCTTGCTTTGTCCGCTCTTCCAATCATCAACGAGGTGCAATTGTCACTTGCTTTGACTGTTGCTTGCTTCCCGATTTTCTCTCGGCGGGAGCTATTGTTTCTTTTGCTTTGGCGGTTAGTTTCCTCCACGTTTTCTACTTTCTTACTTTCCACGATATCGGTTGCTTACTTTTCCGCAATTGATAACAGCTACATAAATTAAAATAAGAACAGTGTACCAATTTCGCCGCTACATAGTTATATTTTCGCAGCCATTTAGAGTTTGAACAAGTTAACTAATATGTCTTTACCTGCTCGTATGACCTGAATTCCAAATACTTTGCAACTAGTAGTCAAAGCTTCGTGACCAAATCCAAAATAGTCTATGCCAAAAACAATGTACCAAGCTGGTTTGCGCACCACCGTTCCTTTGCTAACAATTTTTCAACGATTAAATAAATTCTTCATGCAATTAGATTATAAACATATATGACAACCGCACTGGTTCGATGCCCTATCAAACGCACGCCCAATTTAATTTTACACTTGGAAAGGCGATATAACTCGCTTTTCCTTAATCTTTTAAATTTCTTTTCACGTGAATTTTGTTT